>NC_088220.1:85921249-85981249 GCF_036934945.1 Oncorhynchus masou masou | reverse complement strand
TCCAACATCTAGTGGAAAACCTTCCCAGAAGAGTGGAGGCTGTTATAGCAGCAATGTTCCAACATCTAGTGGAAAGCCTTCCCAGATGAGTGGAGGCTGTTATAGAAGCAATGTTCCCAGAGGAGTGGAGGCTGTTATAGCAGCAATGCAACATCTAGTGGAAAGCCTTCCCAGAAGAGTGGAGGCTGTTATAGCAGCAATGTTCCAACATCTAGTGGAAAGCCTTCCCAGATGAGTGGAGGTTGTTATAGAAGCAATGTTCCCAGAAGAGTGGAGGCTGTTATAGCAGCAATGTTCCAACATCTAGTGGAAAGCCTTTCCAGAAGAGTGGAGGCTGTTATAGCAGCAATGTTCCAACATCTAGTGGAAAGCCTTCCCAGAAGAGTGGAGGCTATTATAGCAGCAATGTTCCCAGATGAGTGGAGAATGTTATAGCAGCAATGTTCCAACATCTAGTGTAAAGCCTTCCCAGAGGAGTGGAGGCTGTTATAGCAGCAATGTTCCCAGATGAGTGGAGAATGTTATAGCAGCAATGTTCCAACATCTAGTGGAAAGCCTTCCCAGAAGAGTGGAGGCTGTTATAGCAGCAATGTTCCAACATCTAGTGGAAAGCCTTCCCAGAAGAGTGGAGGCTGTTATAGCAGCAATGTTCCAACATCTAGTGGAAAGCCTTCCCAGAAGAGTGGAGGCTGCTATAGCAGCAATGTTCCAACATCTAGTGGAAAGCCTTCCCAGAAGAGTGGAGGCTGTTATAGCAGCAATGTTCCAACATCTAGTGGAAAGCCTTCCCAGAAGTATGGAGGCTGTTATAGCAGCAAAGGGGGGACCAATTCTATATTAATGCCCATGATTTTGGAATGAGATGTTGGACGAGCAGGTGTCCACATACTTTGGGCCATGTCGTGTATCTACTCTGGATCGTTAAATTGGACTCGTTCTGTCATTTCTTGATTTTTTATTATTTGTGTATACATGTGTCGTATCTGCGAGCCATTCTACTGCACTGATGGAGCATTTTGTTGCACCTGCTATGACACCTGCAAAATGTGACCTGTTTACACGTGTGTGTGTGTGTGTGTGTATATATATATATACCTACCAGCCATTTTGTTATGTATAAACCGACCTCAACCACTCCAGGACCCCTGGACATTGACTAACGTTCTGATACTAACCTGTATATACACGTACATTCTCCTACGTACATCGTAGTTCTTGTGGTTTCGATTCAGTCATTTTGTATTCTATTTTCTATCATTATTTATATTAGTGTCACTGCATTGTTGGGAAAGACCTCTGACGGTTAGACTGTCCCTGTACTGTTTAGTTGCTGTGCACGTTTGATGAGGATCATTTTCCCCCAATTTGACACAATTCTGGACAGGGACTTGCCCAACTTCTCAAGGGGCCGAGCCCGCACCGTATTCCCTGGTGCAAAGTAGGGCACTATATACAGAATAGGGTGGAATTTGGCACGCTTCCCAAGTCAGACCCTATCTACTATCCCATGTAAAGAAGTGATACAGCACCCCCTACTGGTAGACAATGGAACTGCCTAGTGTCCCTTGAGTGAGTGAGTTAAAACAAAAATAACATTACATTTAATATGCCTCCCATGAAGAATGTACAACAACAAAAAAGACACTTAAATTTGTACAAAAATAGTTTACTAAAAACGAACTGCTATAATGATAAATTCTGAAGCAAAAGATTTTCATGTTTTGAACCCCCCTCAACACAAGGATACTGGTGTTTTCAGGTCAACTGTCTGTTTCTCCTCACTGCCCTAATGACAGACTTACTGGAGAAGAAACAAAAACATTCACTCAAAATATACACAAAAAAACTGAATATTGGCCATCAGCACAAATACAATATATACAAATCAGTATTCTTCTCTATGTGGTTTTCTGTCAGAACATACCAGCTCAAAAAGGCAGGACAAACATTCTTCACATGAACAGACTTCAAAATTAGACTTCCACTGGTTTAAACTGTGATATTCTGATAGGGTAGGTTTCCCAGACACAGATGAAATCTAGTCCTGAACTAAGAAGTCATTCTAACAGAGATCCTCCATTGAAACATGCTTTTTATTAAATGGAAGGGGCTTATTCTATGATTTGGGAAACTGTCCCAGAATTTCTCTGTGTTAGTCTTAATGTCTTTGGAACGGTGGTGATACTCGTCAGGGACAGGCTGTACATCACAATGTCTGCGTCTGACTCCGTGTGCCCAGTCTCCAAGTCGTTCTCCTGGTCTGGGTTATGTTCAGCAAAACGAAACAAAAACTCTGGGTTTTTACTGGACAAGTTCAGGTAGTTCATTCCCGTTTCACTCTGTTCCAAAACGTTTTCTCCCTACTGAACAGGACCCTGGATGACTACCCCCCCAGTCTCTACGGATGAACCCTCCTGGCCCTGCCTCATCACCATTCAAATCTATCCCGTCGGTTCATGAAGCGGTCCCTCCCCTCAGGCCCATCTATGGGCCAACCATTTCTCCCTCCTCCTCCTCTAGGAAACCCTCTCCCCCGCTCCCCAAACCTCCCCCCGTCCCTGTCACGTCCCCCAAACCCTGGCCTCTCGCCCCTGAAGTGTCTCCCGCCCTCCCAGTTGCCTTCTTCTTCCCCGGGGGGTCCGGGCTGGAAGGGATGTCTGGGGGGTCCAGGCTGGAAGGGATGTCTGGGGGGTCCGTGAGGAAAGTCCTCCATGGACTGGTGGCCCATGGGCATCCTGAACCCACCTGGAGGGCCCCCTGGGGGGAAACATAGGGTTGGGGCCCCTGGGGCCCATCATCATAGGGGGCATGTTGGGGGGAGGGAGGTGAGGGGGGAAGTGGGGCTGGAGGTGAGGGGGTGGTAGTCCCGGACGAGGCTGCATGGGCAGCATGGCCGGCCTGGGACCCAGTAACACTGCTGGGCCTGGAGGACTCATCAAGGCCCCTGGTCCGCCTGGGCCTGGAGCTCCCAGCTGGATGTCTAGAGTGTCTGAGGGGTCAACACTCCCTCCAGACTTGTCTTTAGATCCAGAGTCATCTTTGGTGCTCCCTGGTCCACCCACTACTGGATGAGGGAAACCTGCAGACAGAGTAGACACACACAACATATGGTTTCGAAACATGTCAAAACACGGAGCACAAAACCCATTTCATACAACAAAACTTTAAACATGTTGAAGGTTGTGACTTATTTGGTTTGGACCTCTTGTCAATTTCATAAACAAATATATTATGACTGTACAAAAACGACAATCAGAGAGGGGAAGGAGAACTGTACAAAACGACAATCAGAGGGGAGAAGGAGAACTGCACAAAACGGCAATCAGAGGGGAGAAGGAGAACTGCACAAAACGACAATCAGAGAGGGGGAGAAGGAGAACTGTACAAAACGACAATCAGAGAGGGGAGAAGGAGAAGTGTACAAAACGACAATCAGAGAGGGGGAGAAGGAGAAGTGTACAAAACGACAATCAGAGAGGGGGAGAAGGAGAACTGCACAAAACGACAATCAGAGAGGGGAGAAGGAGAACTGTACAAAACGACAATCAGAGAGGGGGAGAAGGAGAACTGTACAAAACGACAATCAGAGAGGGGAGAAGGAGAACTGTACAAAACGACAATCAGAGAGGGGAGAAGGAGAACTGTACAAAACGACAATCAGAGAGGGGGAGAAGGAGAACATTCGTTTGTGATCCTCTAGTTGTTCATTTGGTTCAGTCCCATAATGTTGTTACCTGGAGACTGTGTGGGGTTGAAGCTCGCGGGCAGGAAGAGAGGGGGTCCACCGGGGGTGAGGGAGGGGGGAGGGCCAGGGAATCCAGAGGGACCACCCATTGACTCCATTGGCTGGACTGGAGGCACCTGGAGACAAACACAAGAATATCAACAACAGTTTTTTTTTTAACTGCCTTTGGAAGCAATGTCATCACAATGACTGTTTAGTCGGAAGCTTATTGAAATGGGTTTCCATGGTTTCCATGGCCCGAGCTGCCAGATCTCCATGCACCATAAGATCACCATGCGCAAAGCCAAGCGTTGGCTGGAATGGTGTAAAGCTCACCGCCATTGGTCTCTGGAGAAGTGGAAACGCGTTCTCTGAAGTGATGCATCACGCTTCACCATGATTTTGGAATTAAAATGTTCGACAAGCAGGTGTTAAAAAAAAAAAAAGTATTTTATTTAACCTTTATTGACTAGATAAGTTAATTAAGAACAATTTCTTATTTACAATGACGGCATTCCCCGGCCAAACCCTGACGACGCTGGGCCACTTGTGTGCCACTGTGCCCAGGTCACTAACATTAACAAAAGTACATGAATCCATATACAGCCAAATGATAATTCATAATAGATCAATCATTTCTCATAATAGTAGAAACATGTCATTAATCACCCATGTACAGGTTCATAATAATAGACTATTCCACCCCCCCGACAGCAATGGACTATTCCCCCTCGACAGCAATGGATTATCCCCCCCCGACAGCATTGGCCTATTCCGCCCCCTGACAGCAATGGACTATTCCGCCCCCCCCGACAGCAATGGACTATTCCGCCCCCCCCCCGACAGCAATGGACTATTCCGCCCCCCGACAGCAATGGACTATTCCGGCCCCCCCGACAGCAATGGACTATTCCGCCCCCTCCCCTGACAGCAATGGACAACCAGGTGCCTTTGGAAAGTATTCAGACCACTTGCCTTTATCCACATTGTCTTAGGTTACAGCCTTATTCATCAATCTACACACAATACCTCAATGACAAAGTGAAAACAGGTTTTTGTAAATTTTAGCAAAAAAATAGAACAGAAATACCTTATTTACATAAGTATTCAGACTCTTTGCTATGAGACTCAAAATTGAGCTCAGGTGCATCCTGTTTCCATTCATCATCTTTGAGATGTTTCTACAACATGATTGGAGTCCACCTGTGGTAAATTCAGTTGATTGGACATGATTTGGAAAGGCACACACCTGTCTATATAAAAAGAAAAAAACATTAAACGTTTATTTTTTATTTTTAATGCAGGTGCAAGCTGCCCACGGGACATCTGGTTGTTTTTGAGTGGGGGAACAAAAAAGGTTGAAATCTCATTGATCCACGGCAACTGACTGTCAGGGGCTACAGAGGGTAGTAACGTACAGTGTACAGCCCAGTAAAATCACTGGGGCCAAGCTTCCTGCCATCCAGGACCTCTATACCAGGCGGAGTCAGAGGAAGACCCAAAGAATTGTCAAAGACTCCAGTCACCCCAGTCATAGACTGTTCTCTCTGCTAACGCACAGCAAGCGGTACCGGAGAGCCAAGTCTCGGACCAAGAGGCTCCTTAACAGCTTCTATCCCCAAGCCATAAGACTGCCGAACAGTTAATTAAATGTTGACCCGGACACATGACCCCCCCCCCCCTTTCTGTTTTTACACTGCTGTTACTCACAGTTTATCTATGCATAGTAGCCTAGTTGTTAGAGCCTTGGACTTGTCACTAAAAGGTTGCAAGATCGAATCCCCGAGCTGACAAGGTACAAATCTGTTGTTCTGCCCCTGAACAAGACAGTTAACCCACTGTTCCGAGGCCGTCATTGAACATGAGAATTTGTTCTTAACTGACTTGCCTGGTTAAATAAAATAGTCACTTTACCCCGACCTACATGTACAAATTACCTTGACGAACCTGTACTCCCTGTATATAGCCTCATTATTTTGTGTTTGTTTTTATAACATTTAAAAAATAATATCTTAATTCTGTTTTTTGAACGGCATTGTTGGTTGTAAGTAACATTTCACTGTGAGGTCTACCACACCTGTTGTATTCAGCATTTCACTGTAAGGTCTACTTCACCTGTTGTATTCAGCATTTCACTGTGAGGTCTACACCTGTTGTATTCAGCATTTCACTGTGAGGTCTACTTCACCTGTTGTATTCAGCATTTCACTGTGAGGTCTACTACACCTGTTGTATTCAGCATTTCACTGTGAGGTCTACCACACCTGTTGTATTCAGCATTTCACTGTAAGGTCTACTACACCTGTTGTATTCAGCATTTCACTGTGAGGTCTACTACACCTGTTGTATTCAGCATTTCACTGTGAGGTCTACTACACCTGTTGTATTCAGCATTTCACTGTAAGGTCTACTACACCTGTTGTATTCAGCATTTCACTGTGAGGTCTACTACACCTGTTGTATTCAGCATTTCACTGTAAGGTCTACTACACCTGTTGTATTCAGCATTTCACTGTGAGGTCTACTACACCTGTTGTATTCAGCATTTCACTGTGAGGTCTACTACACCTGTTGTATTCAGCATTTCACTGTGAGGTCTACTACACCTGTTGTATTCAGCATTTCACTGTAAGGTCTACTACACCTGTTGTATTCAGCATTTCACTGTGAGGTCTACTACACCTGTTGTATTCAGCATTTCACTGTAAGGTCTACTACACCTGTTGTATTCAGCATTTCACGGTGAGGTCTACCTACACCTGTTGTATTCAGCATTTCACTGTGAGGTCTACCTACACCTGTTGTATTCAGCACATGTGACAAATAACATTGGATTTGAATCCAAATATTACCCACATTTCCATGTTAAAATTACATGGGGCCCAGTGGGATGGTACTGCGGGGACTAAACTGGCATCTGGACGGCTGTTGGTGTCACATCCAAGACACACTCACCTACCGCTGTGCCCTTGGACGAGGCACTTAAGCCCAAAATGTACTCCTGGTCTGATCCTTTGCTCAAGTGTGTGTATTTGCGTGTTGTCTGGTCGGCGGATTGTGAGATAAGAGCTTTCTGTTGTAAAAAAACAAACAAACAAACAAACGTGACAAATAAAAGTTGTATTGTCAGTTCCCACGTTATGACTGATGTCACACATCACCACACGGAACAACCCACAATCCTCAGTGCTTTAGGTCTCAGTTTATTACTGGCCATAGAGATCAGTGCATTATCTAACCATACACTCTTTACAGGCGAGGATGACGTTTATAGTCATCGCCTGATTAACATTGAAACAACACACTCCAGTATAATACCTCATTTACACCAGTCGGGAGCTCAAGTTAAAAAAATATTAAAAAATAAAACATTTTTTTATTGCCACTGTCACTACTTACAATAACACTCTATTTAACTAAGCAAGTCAGTTAAGAACAAATTCGTATTTTCAATGACGGCCTAGGAACAGTGGGTTAACTGCCTTGTTCATGGGGCAGAATGACAGATTTGTACCTTGTCGGCTTGGGGATTCGATCAAGCAACTTTTCAGTTACTGGCCCGCCCCTCTAAAACCACTAGGCTACCTGCCGCCCCTCTAAAACCACTAGGCTACCTGCCGCCCCTCTAAAACCACTAGGCTACCTGCCGCCCCTCTAAAACCACTAGGCTACCTGCCGCCCCTCTAAAACCACTAGGCTAAAACCTGCTACCTGCCCCCTCTAAAACCACTAGGCTACCTGACCGCCCCTCTAAAACCACTAGGCTACCTGCCGCCCCTCTAAAACCACGCCCCTCTAAAACCACTAGGCTACCTGCCGCCCCTCTAAAACCACTAGGCTACCTGCCGCCCCTCTAAAACCACTAGGCTACCTGACGCCCCTCTAAACCAAACCACTACCAGGCTACCTGCCGCCCCTCTAAACCACTAGGCTACCTGCCGCCTCTAAAACCACTAGGCTACCTGCCGCCCCTCTAAAACCACTTGGCTACCTGCCGCCCCTCTAACCAAAACCACTAGGCTACCTGCCGCCCCCTCTAAACCACTAGGCTACCTGCCGCCCTCTAAACCACTAGGCTACTTGCAGTCTGGCTGATGACCCTCTAAACCACTAGGCTACCTGACGCCCCTCTAAACCACTAGGCTACCTGACGCCCCTCTTACCACTTGGCTACCTGCCGCATTTTGTGATCCACTAGGTTTTCCCTTCACTAGGGTGTGAGACAAAGAGACGCAAAACGATTGACTGATTAAATGTAAAAAATAAATTAAATAAAGTTATTTGTGGCAGTCTAGAAGGCACCAAGTAACCATTGGCAGGGATCGACCAGAGAAAATAGAGCTTCACTGTTTGTTGTCATTCTTCCATCAGAGGCTTTGCTCACTAGGGTGTGCTGCAGCTCCATAACGATGATGACAGACCCTCAGCTCGTGTCATTTTGTGATCACTGCAGTGCAGGGGTGTTAATGAACTCATCCCCCTTGAGTTTCATCCAGCCCTGCCGGTTTGAAGTTCTCCCTGGCGCCTTCTTGATGAATGAATGTTACTGATTGGTCCACACCCAGTGGCTTCTCACACTACCGAGCCGAGCCAAGTTGTACTCAGCTGGCCTGAGTATCAGAGCCAGCTGTTTGGTTCCAGCAGGTCAGACCTGCGGGTGTCCCCCTCCTAACCACTGGAAGGATGGCTGACCTAAGTTCTGACAGGTGGACTCATAGGTGGACCCTCTAACCACTTGGTTACCTGTTTTTATACTTAACCTTATTTTCCCCTCTAACCACTTGGCTCATTTTGTCTGTCTGCCGCCCCCCTCTAACCACTTGGCTACCTACGTGATGCAGAGGGGTAAATGAGCTAAAATTAGGTGTGTCAGTGCACTGCAATAAGCAATGGTGTGCATTGAGAAACATTCACTGTAGACACTGACGGAAGACGACTAAGATTGCAGAAACAAGATATTTGTGGCAGTCTGGCTGATGACCTGATGAAATCACCAGAGAGAATAAAGGCGTCACTGTTACAGTTGTAATTCTCCCATCAAGAGGTTTTTTCCCTTCACTAGGGTGTGAGACAAGAGACGCAAAACGATTGACTGATTAAATGTAAAAAATAAATTAAATAAAGTTATTTGTGGCAGTCTAGACAATTGGCAACGCTTTGCACATGGGGGGACAAAATTGTAAGAAATTGGTCTGATGAAAAAAATAGAACTGTTTGGCCATAATGACCATCGTTATGTTTGGAGGAAAAAGGGGGAGGCTTGCAAGTCGAAGAACACAATCCCAACCGTGAAGCACGGGGGTGGCAGCATCATGTTGTGGGGGTGCTTTGCTGCAGGAGGGACTGGTGCACTTCACAAAATAGAAAGCATCATGAGGAAAATTATGTGGATATACTGAAGCAACCTCTCAAGACATCAGTTAAAGCTTGGTTGCAAATGGGTCTTCCAAATGGACAATGACCCCAAGCATTCTTCCAAAGTTGTGGAAAAATGGCTTAAGGACAACAAAGTCAAGGTTGGAGTGGCCATCACAAAGCCCTGACCTCAATCCTATAGAACATTTCTGGGCAGAACTGAAAAAGATTGTGTGAGCAAGGAGGCCTACAAACCTGACTCAGTTACACCAGCTCTGTCAGGAGGAATGGGACTGCTGAGTATGTATGTAAACTTCTGACCCACTGGGGAATGTGATGACAGAAATAAAAGCTGAAATAATTCTCTCTACTATTATTCTGACATTTCACATTCTTAAAATAAAGTGGTGATCATAACTGACCTAAGACAGGGAATTTTTACTTGTGAAAAACTGAGTTTAAATGTATTTGGCTAAGGTGTATGTAAATTTCTGACTTCAACTATATATATATATATATATTATGTTCAAGTTGTTGGCTGCAGTTGAAAAGCAGGTATGGTTGACGTTGGAGTCGGTAATTATGTTTCATAGTAGGCAACATGAGTCCAAAAGATTGGTAACTGGTCGACGCTGCCCTACCAAGCAAAAGGGCATTTCATAGAAAATGAATTGACATTTTTTTATACATTAAATACATGCTTTATCATTTTATCATTTATGTGGACAAATACCCTGCCTCCAGTGTTGAGGTGAAAATGAGGGGGAATCATGTTTGCAGTAACTGCAAAAAATGTAAGCGTAAACAAGCAGTGTCTACGGTTTACCTTGGTGTCACTGACCTATGACCTGCAGTGTCTACGGTTTACCTTGGTGTCACTGACCTATGACCTGCAGTGTCTACGGTTTACCTTGGTGTCACTAACCTATGACCTGCAGTGTCTACGGTTTACCTTGGTGTCATTGACCTATGACCTGCAGTGTCTAGTGTTCACCTTGGAGTCACTGACCTATGACCTGCAGTGTCTAGTGTTTACCTTGGTGTCACTGACCTATGGCCTGCAGTATCTACGGTTTACCTTGGTGTCACTGACCTATGAACTGCAGTATCTACGGTTTACCTTGGTGTCACTGACCTATGACCTGCAGTGTCTACGGTTTACCTTGGTGTCACTGACCTATGACCTGCAGTGTCTACGGTTTACCTTGGTGTCATTGACCTATGACCTGCAGTATCTACGGTTTACCTTGGTATTATTTATTGTTCTTTGCTGATACAAGTATCAAACTATGACCCTAACAGCCACATACAAATAAATACATTAAAACAAGTTTGGAAATGTATTCCAGTGGGTGTGCCAAGCAAGAAGGCAGAAACTGCCGTCTAGGGTCAAAGGTTGTGTCAGAGGTCAGGGTCAATATGAATAAAAGACAACAGATTACCACATCTCCAATGATTGTCGACAATTCATTTTCTCAGTTTAACTCTATGAGCAGTTTGCTTGGTAAGGCAGTATAAAACAGTCTTACAATCCTGGGTGGGGGGGCGGTCCGGTGTGGACATGTTTGTCCCAGACCAGCACTAACACACCTGTATCAACTAAATCAAGGGCTTAAATGAATCGATTAGTGCTGGGTTTATTTGAATCAAGTGGGTTAATCATGCTGAACTGTACAGAAATATGCAGTTCTGTGAATCCATTGGACCAGGTTGAGAAACACTATTGTACAGGGGTCATATTTAGAAGTTGTGTTACTTTTCCCCCCCTCTACAAACGATATCTGAAGGTAACAAAATAATACCCTGTTTGATCATAAATTCACACAAAATGTGTACATTTGTATCAATAAAGAATGATTCATAAACAAATGATTCATAAATATACATTTACAAAAAAAAAGGCATCTCATTACTCACGGTACTTGTTCCGAGTTCTCTTCAGTTGTCTATAAAATTGTCTACACATCTAGTCACGTTTGGAAGGAATAGTGTTGCTTTACAATTACATTGTTTACAAACAAGCGGACTGTGTATTTTGGGTTCTGATGGAGTGTGACAGTTGAACTAAATTCACGAGGCATTAAAGAGTTATATTTTTCAAGAATCAATGTGTTTCACAGATGTCCACTTCAAAAATTTCCGCTCTTTAATTTTATTTATTTAACCTTTATTTAAGTCAGTTAAGAACAAATTCTTATTTTCAATGACGGCCTAGGAACAGTGGGTTAACTGCCTTGTTCAGGGGCAGAACAACAGATTTGTACCTTGTCAGCTCGGGGGGTTTGAACTTGCAACCTTCCGGTTACTAGTCCAACGCTCTAACCACTAGGCTACCCTACTACTAATTTCTGCTCTTCATTAATAAAAGACAACTGATTAACAGGGCAGGATAAAGTCCTCCAACTCTGTACTCAAGTGAACGCACCGCTTGTAAAATCATTTACTTTACTCCAGTGGGAACCGAAGTAGACAAAACATTAAAGAAGTATTCACAGAAAATATTGGGTTGACTAAAAATGCTTAATTTTCTCTGACATGTCAAATCGCATCCCTTTCGCTACCAATGATGTACATAAAGTCCAGGATGCGATGTGGCATGTCGGAGAACATTAAGCATTTTTAGTCTACCCAATTCCACTGAATTCATCCGAGCATCAGCAATCCAGGATTTATATACAGTGGGGCAAAAAAGTATTTAGTCAGCCACCAATTGTGCAGGTTCTCCCACTTCAAAAGATGAGAGAGGCCTGTAATTTTCATCGTAGGTTCACTTCAACTATGACAGACAAAATGAGAAAATCCAAATTGTAGGATTTTTTATGAATTTATTTGCAAATTATGGTGGAAAATAAGTATTTGGTCAATAACAAAAGTTTATCTCAAATACTTTGACTAAATACTTTTTTGCCCCACTGTATATACATCCTGGACTGCTGATGCTCGGATGAATTCAGAAAAGACTGGGACATGAAATAAACTGGGACAGCTTAATCCTTGACGCGCGTTACTTCGTGGTCTGAAAATAGCCCAAAATCAAAAAATATTGTCACTAAGAGAATCCACACGATCCAAACTAATTCCCTTCATTGGTGTGACATCGGAGGGTGGCAGAGCAAACTTCAAAACAGGAAGCTCCCCCTGAGAAGCACACTACGATCAGTGATATAAAATCAAAAACAGAAAAAAAAAGGTCTGTTTATAAAACGGTCAAATAATGCACCGTTCCAAATTGTGATGTAAATGTGAATAATATGTACTGGTGCATGAAAATACATTTTTAAAAAGGCGCCAATATTATGAGTCTTGATATTTTTTTACCTTTACCAAGGCAGTACTAACACAACTGATAGCTAGCTAAAGTGGGACAGGTGTGGAGGTAGCTAGTGGGACAGGTGTGGAGGTAGCTAGTGGGACAGGTGTGGAGGTAGCTAAAGTGGGACAGCGTGGAGGTAGCTAAAGTGGGACAGCGTGGAGGTAGCTAGTGGGACAGGTGTGGAGGTAGCTAAAGGGGGACAGGCGTGGAGGTAGCTAGTGGGACAGGTGTGGAGGTAGCTAAAGTGGGACAGCGTGGAAGTAGCTAAAGTGGGACAGCGTGGAAGTAGCTAAAGTGGGACAGGCGTGGAGGTAGCTAAAGGGGGACAGGCGTGGAGGTAGCTAAAGGGGGACAGGCGTGGAGGTAGCTAAAGTGGGACAGGTGTGGAGGTAGCTAAAGTGGGACAGGTGTGGAGGTAGCTAAAGTGGGACAGGTGTGGAGGTAGCTAAAGGGGGACAGGTGTGGAGGTAGCTAAAGGGGGACAGGTGTGGAGGTAGCTAAAGGGGGACAGGTGTGGAGGTAGCTAAAGGGGGACAGGTGTGGAGGTAGCTAAAGGGGGACAGGTGTGGAGGTAGCTAAAGGGGGACAGGTGTGGAGGTAGCTAAAGGGGGACAGGTGTGGAGGTAGCTAAAGGGGGACAGCGTGGAAGTAGATAAAGTGGGACAGGTGTGGAGGTAGCTAAAGGGGGACAGGCGTGGAGGTAGTAAAGTGGGACAGGTGTGGAGGTAGCTAAAGTGGGACAGGTGTGGAGGTAGCTAAAGGGGGACAGGTGTGGAGGTAGCTAAAGGGGGACAGGTGTGGAGGTAGCTAAAGGGGGACAGGCGTGGAGGTAGCTAAAGGAGGAAAGAGAACCAGTCTACACTAGGGACTCATGTACGGAGGTGAGGCATGGCTGTGGTTTCTTGTCCTGACATTTTCTTTTATTGCAATACTGTCATTAGTACTGTTATTTGAATGAATTCAGAAAAGGCGTGGCACTTGCATTTCCGTCTCCTGTGACCTCTTCAGACATCCGTCACATGTTATCCTCAGATGTTTCCTAATCACACAAAATTGAATTGTGATATGGGTACAATTAGGACTGTAATAATGGTGTCCCATTTTATCTAACCTGCTGTCCCAGTCTACTAAATAGGGTTTTGACCCATGGTGTACGTAAATGGGTGTGTCATGTCACCTGTGAAAATGAATAATGTATTTTGATTAGGGAACATCTTGAGGATTTTTAGAAATGTATCATGCGTTGAGCTAATATGCTGGATAGATGTCGAAAGAGGCTGCGGGAGACAGAAATGGGAAAAAAAGTGTTCCACTTATTCCAAATTCACACTATATATATATATATATATATATATATATATATATATCTATCTATCAACGGCAGGATTTGAAGCCTTCAGTTGGCCATTTTGGCATTCCCAAGTCGGAGCAGTCCTCCATAGAAATTAATGGCATTCTACACTATTTCAATTAAAATGTTTCAAGGACAGAAATATATAGTAACAAAAGTAACATATATACATTCTAAAAAAACAACAACTTTAAAATAAAAATGTTTAGATATTTTTTCATTTTTGTTTAGCTCATATATTTTGACGTATGCATTAAGGTGTCTGTAATATAATACAACGTGACAAAAACACATGTAGACATTAAATAAATGCATTTCTGTAAAACATTGTACAATGGTAGGGGGAGTACCTCGAGTCACTGTGGCTTCAAAACAGCACCCCCTATCAGTCATTCAGTGTATATATACACACATCATTGTTTGCTACCAATGGTGAAAAAGAAAAGCCTAGATTGCTGATGCAGTGTATTGGCCATTGAGCGGTTTTGAAGCCACCTTTCGGCCATTTTGGTACTCCCCAGTAGGAAACAGTCCTCCATAGTAATGAATGGAATTCTACAGTATTTCAATGAAATGGGAAAAAGGACAAAATTACATGCATTTAAGTATTTTTGATGTTTCAGTGGGGACAGTAACATTAGTACTCACTATAATAAATACTTTATTTTTTATAATTATATGTGAAGTAAACAAAGTACGCGTTAAGGCGTCTAATATAATAGTGACAAAAAATGAATGTAGACATTAATACATGCATTTCTATAGTTTACCATCTTTTTTAAATATTTTTTTTTTTACATTGGAGTACCAAGATGGCTGCACAGTGGCTTCAATACAGGGCTCCATGTCAGTCACCTAGGGTTTATACACTTCATTGGTTGCTACCAAAGGAGTAGGAAAAAAAAGTTGTCCCTGAACTCTGATCCAAGATCAGTTTCAAAACATTTTGTCCCCTAATTGTAAAGGTTAAATTGGAGAAGAGGATCCCCCCCCCCTCCCTGTATTTCAGTAGACATGCTTTCCTATAGCTTCACCATACAAACTGAGGATTATGATCCAAAAGAGTGCAATGCAACTAATATAAGCTTATAACCATAACTAGTTCACCATAGTGTGAAAACAGACTCAGACTAGAACAAAATCACGTTCTCCCTACTGATTTCTTATGAGTGGAAATGGAGGACATCCCCAAAAAAATCTAGTAAGATTCTGTACAAAACAATCCAATAGGATGTAACCTAGTCATGTACAAACTATAAGCAGTAATGTGTCGGTGCTCAATATAGTATTTACATGCATTTGCATAACGTACACTTATGATCAGATGAAACTGACCAAACTAATTCCTACTTAACCACACAGCCATCAGGCCACTGCAGGTTAGGTATTGGGTAGAGGGAGGGAGGGGGCGGGGTCTATCCTTACCCAAGGTCTCAGATTCCCCCGGCAGAAGATCCCGCGGTGGAGCTCCACCGTGGGGCCCACAGGCGGTTTCCCTCCTTCGTTCCTGCTAGACCCACAGCACTAACACCAGTGTCCTCGCTTATCACACCCCCGCCCCACAGTCTTTTTGTTGTTGTTTTTCTGCCCATTTAAAAACTAACTAAATAACTGAACCTACAACATGACATGAGAACATTATTGTCTTGTTTCCTTACTGTTGAATAAAATGTTTTAATGAATAAATTATATTTAGGAATTTTTCACTTGCAACTACAGAAAGTACGTGACCTCATCTAAATAGTTTGATGTGTCCTGAATAACACGGGGGCACGTGTCAGATCGTGATCAATGGTTAATTTCATACATTGTGATCAGCTGGGAGTTCTGGACATCGGCAAAACATTGGTTTCAGCTCACGTCTTTGGCCCACCTCATGTCTGCACTACACGGACGAGCACTGGAATATTGTAAAACAGTAAAGATATTATCTGCTATCGCAAGGAACAACATAGTGCACTAACTGTTCCTTGGGACGCCAATTTCAGTTCAATTGTTGCAACTTGAATTGTGATGAAGATTAAATTAAGAGCAACTGTGGCTCGTTCAGTTGTTCCCGGGACTTGATCCCCCACAAAATATCATGAGATCAAATCCGGTACATTTCCAAATGGGAGCGTCACCTTTACCTGTCAGCCATTGGGAAGGTTCCTCGGGACAGTCCCAGCGAGGGAGGGACCTCCGATGTCCACGTCCAGAAACACTCACCTTTAGTGAGGCCTCGTGAGACTGACGACGACTGACAATGTGTTCAGTTGGTGCCCACAGATTTAGGAACTACATTTTTTTTTTTTTTTTTAAATGAAGAATGCCGTGCAGGTGTCTTTGTGAAAGCTGTTGAGAGCTAACAGCATCTTCAGGGTTCACCTCATTCACCTACCTGGGTGATAACCTCAAGTTAGTTTGGTTGACTAAAACAAGTTGCCGTAGAAGACTAGTTTGAGGAGCGTGAAGAGTCAGTTTCAGGGTGGAGTAGGTTTCAGAGTTAGACTGTATGGTCATGATACTGAACCAAGAGATATGAAGTATTTGAAAATGTATAAGGTAGTGAGCAGCAAACCTTCGTTAAGCAACATTATGAACAATACACATCTAGCAACTACTGTTTTTTTTTGTGTTATAGATTTTTTAATTAAAATGACGTTTTAGGCAGGTTTGACAACTTATTTTTTTGCCTATATATGCTGTTGATGAAATATTGCAGTAAATTCCTACCTTTTTTTTTCCTGAAAATGGTTCATACCATGAAGAGGACATTTAGAGGATGTGATCATCTTCTCTTCATTCATACCTTCTAAAAGTCCCAACCCTGGTTCTGAAGCAGGGCCTACAAATTAAAAACACCCGTCCAACACGGCTACAATTTGGCGTTGGCGGGTAATGGCTTCAGTTCGGCTGGTGCAGGGCATACATTTCCTCCTAATAAGTCAGAATTAAATCAAACATAATTGAAGAAGTCTTGTCATTAAAAAGTGACGTTTTTTACTCCCCGAGGAGATCTTCGTCGCCCAATTTTACTTCTAAAAGATGTTTGGTGAGGTATTTATCCCCCCAAAAAATGCGCATGAAAACTAGTCTCTCACAGCATGACGAAAAGTTTAGACTCCCTACTGTTGACCAATCACCGACAAAGTGGTGTTGACTTCAGCTTGCCTCAAGAAAAACCTTACCAGAGTCCAAAACGTTATAATATATGCACAAATTCTTCCAAACGGTTTCGGCTGGGAAGAATGATAACGTCTTATGAATGTCTAATTCACCAGACATGTGGGCAGGTGGACACATACAGGGCTCTAACGGTGCAGGCATTTCATACAAATAGTCAAAAGTCAAATATGGCCACATGCAAAGTAGTGATTTATAGCAGAATAAATGCTGCAGTAGCTGTTCTCAAAGTATTTCTGCAATTTTGTTTCATACATCTGGTAATGCACAAAGAAATAAGAATCGTAACATTATAGCTAACCAACCTCGCACAGCAACACTTCCTGCTGGAGGGAACAGGGTTGGAGAGCCCTGCCCTAGACAATAGATCGCATAGCTCGGCATCCTCGCAAAACTTTTTCAATATCTCAAGTGCTTGTTGGTTTTTAACCTCACTCGGGTAGGGGGCACTATTTTCACCTCCGGATGAAAAGCGTGCCCAAAGTAAAACTGCCTGCTGACTCAGGCCCAGAAGCTAGGATATGCATATAATTGGTATATTTGGATAGAAAACACTAAATTTTCCAAAACTGTTAAAATAATGTCTGAGAAAACAGAACTGATATGGCAGGCGACAACCTGAGAAAAATCCATCCAGGAAGTGGGATTGTTTTATGTTTGTAGTTTTCCACTGATTGCCCATACAGTATCCCATGACTTAGGACTCAGATTTCACTTCCTATGGCTTCCACTAGGTGTCAATAGTGTTTAGAAATTGTTTCAGGCTTGTATTCTGAAAATTGAGAGAGTAAAACATCTCTGAGTGAGTGGATAGTGGAAAGTCCCCAAACCTGTTTACTGCGCACGACCGAGAGCTCACCTTCCTTGTCCGGTTGAAATATTGATTATTATGACTAAAAAGATCCTGAGGATAGATTATAAACATCATTGACATGTTTCTACGAACCTTCCAGATACTTTTTGGATTTTTCGTCTGCCTGTTATGACCGCCTTGCAGCCATTGGACTACTGAAAAAAAGTGCCAATAAACCTGAGGTTTTTGGATATAAAGAGGGACTTTATCGAACATTTATTGGGTAACTGGGAGTCTTGAGTGCAACCATATGAAGATCATCAAAGGTAAGTGATGAATTTTATCGCTATTTCTGACGTTTGTTACTCCTCTACTTGGCTGGTTACTGTTTGTAATGTTTTGTGTATTGGGTAACTGGGAGTCTTGTCATATGAAGATCATCAGATAATCGCTATGGTATACTTGGCTGGTTACTTTCGCTGTAAAGCCTTTTTGAAATCTGACAACAGTTGGATTAACAAGAAGTTAAGTGTTATACATCAGTTTAAAGGTTATGTTTTATGAGTATTTCTGTTTTTGAATTTGGCGCCCTGCAATTTCACCGGATGTTGGCCAGGTAGCGTCCCACACCCCCTAGAGAGGTTAAGAATGACGCCTACCATGGATTGCTAAAATAATGATAATGTTCACACTTCATCCATTTAAATATTATGGGGATATCTATACATTTGGCAGACAAGCGCGAGTGTTCAGTGTAGCCTATTATCATATAGACATGGATGTGGAAATAGCTTCACGCCTGCAATAAAAACCTCCAGGCTTCTGTCAATTAAATGTAAAAAAAAATAAAAATCACAGGGGGGCAGTTTGGGGAAAAAAACTAATCCTGTGTGAAAGGTCCTCTGGGATAACGCTTGATTGGATAATAATTACATAACAAACGTGTCTAGTAATACCTGTCCAATAGGGCCATATAACATTGAAAATTATAGGCTCATCAGTTTAGAGTGCGCCGCATCATCCCATGGGATCTGTCAAGGCTGCACCCAGCAGAAACATCACTAAAACAATTATAGTTCCGACACATCACCTTTAAACAAAATAGGCCTTTTATAGGCTAAGTTGATGAGCAAATGGACAGCACGACACTCACGCCAGTCCTTCTAGAATGCAGATGGGGACTTCCTAGTCGAACTCTGCCATAATGACGGTGTGTACGTATCCGTTTCAGCGTGTCCAGCAAGAGTCAACTCCTTGGACTCCAACCACAGGTGTTGGGAGTCGATTCCAAAAATCCTGGAGTCGTGATTACTTGAGCGACCACCCGTTACCAAGGTAACCTTAAAGGGGCAGCTGAACATTTGTCTCATCTGTGACATTTTGTTTTGTAGACAGCCCACAAAATATAACATTTAATTAGAGCAAATCGCTCACGTTACTTCTTCATAGTAATACATTACTACTTATTTTAAGAGAAACTTAAGAAAGCTCAGCCATTGTGTTAAGTGCAATTAATGCAGGAAAAATATTTTGTTAGGTAAAAAAAAAAATCTGAGTGGCTGGTAGACAAAAATGTTGTTTTAGGCCTGAAGACATTCATAAGCCTGTGTTGCGCCACATTTGTCAGGATTTTGTGTTCATGTGTGTTCATGTGTATGAACTAGGAACACAGTTTCAAGAACAATTGTCCGTACCAGTACAACCCGGATCTGCCTTGAGAAACTCAAGTCTCTGGTACAACCTATTTACCTGGTAAAATAAGGGTTCAATCAAATGTATATCCACGAAGCACTAACAGCAGCAGTCTGTTTGCTAATGTCTTTTGGACTAAACAACATGAAGTCATATTAAAGAAAATGTACAACTTCTGGAAAGTTCTGCGTTGAGTCAAATGTTCAGTTATTTAAATTACATTCATGATTGCGTAGAGCATTCTGCCTCGGTCATGATAGTGAGAATATTCAAACTTTTTACACGTTCCAGAATGGTGCATTCCGACATGAGGTGAGGGCACTCAGTCCTCCGCTCCTGGATGCCATTCTATTCAGACCAATGTCAGTGAAGGCCCCCCGCCCATGTAAGGCATAGGGACGTTGAACAGGCATAAATCAATTAAAAAAGGCTTGATATTGAAGCAAATGCAGGAAGACGGTGAAACATTTAAAACAAGAGATAGAAACCCACCAGGTGGTACCAGCAGGAAACTCATAATCGGCTTAAAAATATGTTTTTTTATTTTAATGCAAAAAAAACCCCAACTTTTTTCATCTGCATCAACGACCAATGTGACCGTCCCTAATATCTTACTATCAGGAAGGTGAGACAAAAAGTGAAAAAGACAAGTAAACTAAAGAACGAAGTTGCCTTCCATTTATTGGTGAGAAACCGTGAAACCCTGTAAAAGGCATCATGTGTATAGGGCAGAACCTGGATCCTTGCATTCAGACTTACTACTGAAGGAAAGCGACCCAACAGCCTTTCAATATGGGACCTTAAGTTTCTATATAGGTGATGTACTGAGGTGAGTGAATATCTTTCAAATACTAGTTACCCATGATACTACTAAATCACTATTTGTTTTTGTTTTTTTATTGGTCCACTTATTTACAAAGATACTTTGTTGCATTTCGAGGAAAAGTGTTTGCATACGAATACTTATAAAACCTGCCATTTTTAATAACAGCTAAAAACAACAAAACAATAAAAACAGACAACCAAGGCACAAAACCTCTGGATAAAAGTCTGCTTCCTATGAGATGGTGAGGTAGAACACACAGAAAGGTGTGTTTCATTGGGACCCTGCTCTCTGTGGTGCGTTTCATTGGGACCCTGCTGTCTGTGGTGCGTTTCATTGGGACCCTGCTGTCTGTGGTGCGTTTCATTGGGACCCTGCTGTCTGTGGTGCGTTTCATTGGGACCCTGCTGTCTGTGGTGCGTTTCATTGGGACCCTGCTCTCTGTGGTGCGTTTCATTGGGACCCTGCTGTCTGTGGTGCGTTTCATTGGGACCCTGCTGTCTGTGGTGCGTTTCATTGGGACCCTGCTGTCTGTGGTGCGTTTCATTGGGACCCTGCTGTCTGTGGTGCGTTTCATTGGGACCCTGCTGTCTGTGGTGCGTTTCATTGGGACCCTGCTCTCTGTGGTGCGTTTCATTGGGACCCTGCTCTCTGTGGTGCGTTTCATTGGGACCCTGCTCTCTGTGTGGTGACCCTGTTTCATTGGGACCCTGCTCTCTGTGGTGCGTTTCATTGGGACCCTGCTCTCTGTGGTGCGTTTCATTGGGACCCTGCTCTCTGTGGTGCGTTTCATTGGGACCCTGCTCTCTGTGGTGCGTTTCATTGGGACCCTGCTCTCTGTGGTGCGTTTCATTGGGACCCTGCTCTCTGTGGTGCGTTTCATTGGGACCCTGCTCTCTGTGGTGCGTTTCATTGGGACCCTGCTCTCTGTGGTGCGTTTCATTGGGACCCTGCTCTCTGTGGTGCGTTTCATTGGGACCCCCTGCTGGGACCCTCTGTGGTGCGTTTCATTGGGACCCTGACCCTGCTGTCTGTGGTGCGTTTCATTGGGACCCTGCTGTCTGTGGTGTGGGTGCGTTTCATTGGGACCCTGCTGTCTGTGGTGCGTTTCATTGGGACCCTGCTGTCTGTGGTGCGTTTCATTGGGACCCTGCTCTCTGTGGTGCGTTTCATTGGGACCCTGCTCTCTGTGGTGCGTTTCATTGGGACCCTGCTCTCTGTGGTGCGTTTCATTGGGTCCCTGCTGTCTGTGGTGCGTTTCATTGGGACCCTGCTGTCTGTGGTTTCATTGGGTCCCTGCTGTCTGTGGTGCGTTTCATTGGGTCCCTGCTGTCTGTGGTGCGTTTCATTGGGTCCCTGCTGTCTGTGGTGCGTTTCATTGGGTCCCTGCTGTCTGTGGTGCGTTTCATTGGGACCCTGCTCTCTGTGGTGCGTTTCATTGGGACCCTGCTCTCTGTGGTGCGTTTCATTGGGACCCTGCTGTCTGTGGTGCGTTTCATTGGGACCCTGCTGTCTGTGGTGCGTTTCATTGGGTCCCCTGTAGCGGGTGTTACCTGTACGTGGGCGGTGGCAGCTCCCTCGGTTTCCATGGCATCCGCTCCTCCTCCGTTGTTCAGTCCTCCTGGTTTAGTCAGCTCCTTCACGTCATCTCCCCACTCTGAAGAACAGACCAAGCAAACAAAAATCAGGGACAATACAGACTTCGGCGACACCAGCAATATAGATAGATACAGTGGGGAGAACAAGTATTTGATACACGGACGATTTTGCAGGTTTTCCTACTTACAAAGCATGTAGAGGTCTGTAGTTTTGATCATAGGTACACTTTAACTGTGAGAGACGGAATCTAAAACAAAAATGATTTTTATGTAATTAATTTGCATTTTATTGCATGACATAAGTATTTGATCACCTACCAACCAGAATGAATTCCGGCTCTCACAGACCTGTTAGTTTTTCTTTAAGAAGCCCTCCTGTTCTCCACTCATTACCTGTATTAACTGCACCTGTTTGAACTCGTTACCTGTATAAAAGACACCCATCCACACACTCAAACAGACTCCAACCTCTCCACAATGACCAAGACCAGGGAGCTGTGTAAGGACATCAGGGTTAAATTGTAGACCTACACAAGGCTGAGATGGGCTACAGGACAATAGGCAAGCAGCTTGGTGAGAAGGAAACAACTATTGGCGCAATTATTAGAAAATGGAAGAAGTTCAAGATGACGGTCAATCACCCTCGGTCTGGGGCTCCATGCAAGATCTCACCTCGTGGGGCATCAATGATCATGAGGAAGGTGAGGGATCAGCCCAGAACTACAAGGCAGGACCTGATCAATGACCTGAAGAAAGCTGGGACCACAGTCTCAAAGGAAACCAATAGTAACACACTACGCCATCATGGATTAAAATCCTGCAGCCTCCCCCTGCTCAAGCCAGCGCATGTCCAGGCCCGTCTGAAGTTTGCCAATGACCATCTGGATGATTCCGAGGAGGAATGGGAGAAGGTCATGTGGTCTGATGAGACAAAAATAGAGCTTTTTGGTCTAAACTCCACTTGCTTATCTGCAAAGGGGACAGGACGACTGCACCGTATTGAGAATGGATGGGGTCATGTATCGCGAGATCTTGGCCAACAACCTCCTTCCCTCAGTAAGAGCATTGAAGATGGGTTGTGGCTGGGTCTTCCAGCATGACAACAACCCAAAACACACAGCCAGGGCAACTAAGGAGTGGCTCCATAAGAAGCATCTCAAGGTCCTGGAGTGGTCTCGCCAGCCTCCAGACCTGTACCCAATAGAAAATCTTTGGAGGGAGCTGAAAGTCCGTATTGCCCAGCGACAGCCCCGAAACCTGAAGGATCTGGAGAAGGTCTGCATGGAGGAGTGGGCCAAAATCCCTGCTGCAGTGTGTGCAGACCTGGTCAAGAACTACAGGAAACGTATGATCTCTGTAATTGCAAACAAAGGTTTCTGTACCAAATATTAAGTTCTGCTTTTCTGATGTATCAAATACTTATGTCATGCAATAAAATGCAAATGAATTACTTAAAAATCATACAATGTGATTTTCTGGATTTTTCATTTAGATTCCGTCTCTCACAGTTGAAGTGTACCTATGATTTTTTTAAAGTACAGACCTCTACATGCTTTGTAAGTAGGAAAACCTGCAAAAATCGGCAGTGTATCAAATATTTGTTCTCCCCACTGTATAACCTAGCTCTGTGCCAAATACTTATACCCAGACCACTTGACCTAAATAGGAAAAACTGTCATATTATCCCTTGGTAAAGGACAGGTTATCACTCTAGTCATTCCACATCTAGACAAAGGGTGAATCTCAATTGTTCTTGCTTGATTCCTCGCATCCGCTTTCCTCACCGTCTCAAAGTGCATTGGAGGAGAAGGTCTGAGGGGAGGAACCCCCCCAAAAATATATTCTTCTTCTCCAATGTATTTTGAGGTGGTCGAGGAAAGCGGAAGTGAGGAAGTGAGGAATCAAAGAAGACAATTGAGATTCGCCCAAAGCGGGACATTTGTAGAAGACAGAAGATGGCAGTCAGATGTTTACCTGGACAGAGTGTGTCTGCGTCCAGCATGCCTCCCTCCCTGTAGCCCTCCAGCTCCTCCATCTTCACCTTGTTCCAGGGGATGTAGGTGACGCCTCGCTCCACATCCCAGAACTTCTTATGGGGCGCCTTTATACCCTTGTTCAAGGCCCACGCAATCTACACACAAATACAATATTTTACTTCACCTTAGCATAAAGTGTTTTAAATAACGTTTTATGTGCTGCCGTTTGTGTTGCATGGCATACCAAAACGTTGGTACTTTTTCGATTGGAGAATATGAAAAGCTGTTGGGTACTAGAAGTTGTTACTTTCAGTACTTCCGTCAAATGTGTCTCACGTCAGGCTACTTGGCTTCTCAAGGGGGCAGCGGTAAGCTAGCCGGGCTACTCGTCTTCTCAAGGGGGCAGCGGTAAGCTAGCCGGGATACTTGGCTTCTCAAGGGGGCAGCGGTAAGCTAGCCGGGCTACTTGGCTTCTCAAGGGGGCAGCGGTAAGCTAGCCGGGCTACTTGGCTTCTCAAGGGGGCAGCGGTAAGCTAGCCGGGCTACTTGGCTTCTCAAGGGGGCAGCGGTAAGCTAGCCGGGCTACTTGGCTTCTCAAGGGGGCAGCGGTAAGCTAGCCGGGCTACTTGGCTTCTCAAGGGGGCAGCGGTAAGCTAGCCGGGCTACTTGGCTTCTCAAGTATTCTAGGGGTCTTCTCAGCGGTAAGCTAGCCGGGCTACTTGGCTTCTCAAGGGGGCAGCTAGCCAGGCTACTTGGTAGGGGGCAGCAGTATTCTAGCCGGGCTACTTGGCTTCTCAAGGGGGCAGCAGTAAGCTAGCCAGGCTACTCGTCTTCTCAAGGGGGCAGCAGTATTCTAGCCGGGCAGCAGTATTCTAGCCAGGCTACTCGGCTTCTCAAGGGGGCAGCAGTATTCTAGCCAGGCTACTTGGCTTCTCAAGGGGGCAGCAGTATTCTAGCCAGGCTACTTGTCTTCTCAAGGGGGCAGCAGTATTCTAGCCAGGCTACTTGTCTTCTCAAGGGGGCAGCAGTATTCTAGCCGGGCAGCAGTATTCTAGCCAGGCTACTCGGCTTCTCAAGGGGGCAGCAGTATTCTAGCCAGGCTACTTGGCTTCTCAAAAATAATAAATTTGTGCTTAACTGACTTTTCTAGTTAAATAAAGGTAAAATAAATAAATAAATACATTTGCATTGTACCGTTACTCTATGAGCAACTAAATTGAAATTGTTTTTAAGTGACAAGGAACATGACATTCATGTGAGCATCACTGTCAAACGCTCCCTAAAACACTTCTGCTAGCAGGCCTTTCTAATCGACCTGGCCCGGGTATCCTGGAAGGATATTGATCTCATCCCGTCAGTAGAGGATGCCTGGATGTTCTTAAAAAAAAAAAAAAGTGCTTTCCTCACCATCTTAAAATAAAAGCATGCCCCTATCAAAAAAATGTAGAACTATGAACAGATATAACACTTGGTTCACTCCAGACTTGACTGCCCTCGACCAGCACAAAAACATCCGGGGGTGTACTGCACTATCATCAAATAGTCCCCGCGATATGCAACTGTTCAGGGAAGTCCAGAACCAATACACACAGGCGGTTAGGAAAGCAAAGGCTAGCTTTTTCAAACAGAAATTTGCTTCCTGCGGCAACAATTCCAAAGGTTTTGGGACACTGTAAAGTCCATGGAGAATAAGAGCACCTCCTCCCAGCTGCCCACTGCACTGAGGATAGGAAACACTGTCACCACTGATAAATCCACCATAATCGAGAATTTCAATAAGCATTTCTCTACAGCTGGCCATGCTTTCCACCTGGCTACCCCCGATCAACAGCTCCACACCCCCGCAGCAACTCGCCCAAGCCTCCCCCGCTTCTCCTTCACCCAAATCCAGACAGCAGATGTCCTGAAAGAGCTGCAAAATCTGAATCCCTACAAAATCAGCTGAGCTAGACAACCTGGACCCTCTCTTCCTAAATTTATCCACCGCCATTGTTGCAACCCCTATTACTAGTCTGTTCAACCTCTCTTTCGTATCATCAGATTCCTAAAGATTGGAAAGCTGCCGCGGTCATCCCCCTCTTCAAAGGGGGTGAAACTCTTCGCCAAAACTGTTACAGACCTCTATCCATCCTGCCCTGCCTCTAGACCCAAACTGCTACAGACCTATATCCATCCTGCCCTGGGACCCAAACTGCTACAGACCTCTATCCATCCTGCCCTCCTAGACCCAAACTGTTACAGACCTATATCCATCCTGCCCTGCCTCTAGACCCAAACTGCTACAGACCTATACCCATCCTGCCCTGCCTCTAGACCCAAACTGCTACAGACCTATACCCATCCTGCCCTGCCCTGCCTCTAGACCCAAACTGCTACAGACCTATACCCATCCTGCCCTGCCTCTAGACCCAAACTGTTACAGACCTATATCCACTGACCCAAACTACAGACCTCTATCCACCTAGACCCAAACTGTTACAGACCTATATCCATCCTGCCCTGCCTCTAGACCCAAACTGCTACAGACCTCTATCCATCCTGCCCTGCCCTAGAACCAAACTGTTACAGACCCATATCCATCCTGCCCTGCCCTGCCTCTAGACCCAAACTGCTACAGACCTAAACCCATCCTGCCCTGCCTCTAGACCCAAACTGCTACAGACCTATATCCATCCTGCCCTGCCTTTCTAAAGTCTTCAAAAGCCAAGTGAACAAAACAGATCACCGACCATTTCAAATCCCACCGGTCCTTCTCCGCTGTGCTATCCGGTTTCCGAGCCGGTCATGGGTGCACCTCAGCCACGCTCAAGGTCCTAAACGATACCATAAACACCATCGATGAAAGTCAGTACTGTGCAGCCAGCTTCATCAACCTGGCCAAGGCTTTCAACTCTGCCAACCACCGTATTCGTATTAGCAGACTCAACAGCCTTGGTTTCTCTAATGACTGCCTCACCTGTTTCACTAACTACTTCTCAGATCGATTTGACACACTGAACACTGAGGGCCTGTTGTCCGGACCTCTGGCAGTCTCTATGGGGGTGCCACAGGGTTCAATTCTCAGGCCAACTCTTTTCTCTATCTATCTATATAAATGATGACTCTCTTGCTGCAGGTGATTATTTGATCCACCTCTACGCAGACGCCACCATTCTGTACACATCTGGCCATTCTTTGGACACGGTTAACAAACCTCAAAATGAGCTTCAACACCATACAACACTCCTTCCGTGGCCTCCAACTGCTCTTAAAATGCTAGTAAAACGAAATTAATGCTCTTCAACCGATCACTGCACGCACCCGCCCAACATCACTACTCTGGACGGTTCTGACTATGTGGACATCCTCATCTGCTCATCTATCCCCCAGTGTTAATTTGCTAAATTGTAATTACTTCACTACCATGGCCTATTTATTGCCTGAACCTCCTTCATTTGCATACCCTGTATATCGATTTTCTATTGTGTTATTGACTGTACGTTTGTTTATTCCATATGTAACTGTTGTTTCTGTCGTACTGCTTTGCTTTATCTTAGCCAGGTTAAATAAAGTTGAAATAAATAATAATAAACACAGCAAGTGGAGGGTCGATTTGGAGGTGGAGGGTCCGTCATGGTCTGGGGCTGCGTGTCCAAGCATCATCGGACTGAGCTTGTTGTCATCGAGGTAATCTCAGCGCTGTGCGTTACAGGGAAGACATCCTCCTCCCCCATGAAGTACCCTTCCTGCAGGCTCATCCTGACATGACCCTCCAGCATGAAAATGCCACCAGCCATACTGCTACACGTGATTTCCTGCAAGACAGGAATGCCAGTGTTCTGCCATGTCCAGTGAAGAGCCCGGACCTCAATCCCATTGAGCACGTCTGGTACAGACATGTTGGGACCTGTTGGATCGGAGGGTGAGAACTAGGGCCATTCCCCCCCAGAAACATGTGCCTTGGGAACCAGTGGGGTAACATCTCACAGCAAGAACTGGCAAATCTGGTACAGGAGATTTTTATTTTACCTTTATTTAACCAGTTACAAGTCTGGGTTCTCATTTTGATGCAGGAGGCTCTAGGGCCATTTCATTTTTGGAAATGTCCGGGAACGTTTTAAACAAGATATTTTGGTGGAAGATGTCGACTATGCATATAATTGGCTTTCGAAAGAAAACATCTGACATGTCCAGAACTGCAAAGATACTGTGCTGGTTTTTGTGAAAATCTGGTAGTCCACGAGGAGCATTTTATTTATTGCTATGGTTCAAAAGCATATTTTGAAAAATCTGAGATGACAGTGTTGTTAGAAAAGGCTAAGCTTGAGAAGGCGCATTTTATTTGCAATTTTTCGTTAACGTTTTACTAATGAGCCTGAGGCTTTAGCACTGATCCGGGATGGGGAGTGGTTAATGCAGCTGGTGACCACACCAGATACCGACTTACTTTTGATTTTGACCCCCCCGTCCCCCCTTTGTTCAGGGACACATTATTCCGTTTCTGTTAGTCACATGTCTGTGGAACTTGTTCGGTTTGTCTCAGTTGTTGAATCTTATGTTCATACAAATACTAACAAGTAAAGTTTGCTGAAAATAAGCACAGTTGACTAAGAGGACATTTCTTTTTTTGCTGAGTTTAGGTGAATGTGGTGGTTTGAGACACATCCAATGCAAAAAATATATATATTTAACAAACTGACGGATTTGTATGTTTTAAAAAAAGGGATATTATGCCAATTAGATTTCCGCGGGGAGCGGACATTTACCTTAAGGGGTTAAACCTAACCACACCGCTAACCTTATGCCTAACCCAAATGAACACCAAAAACACAAAAATGTTTTCATGCATATTTACGATATCGTCCATTTTGACTTTGTGGTTGTGCTATCCTAGTGGAAACCCTACCTGACGGCGCTCACCTTGTTGCCCCCCCCCCCAACACAAATGGTTAAAACGTCTCCTGTTTGTATGATCAACATTTGATTACATGTTTTAGGTGGTGGGGCTTCTGGAGTTTTACGTGGCTCAGTGCAGCCGGAAGTTACTGAAAACAATTCAGACTATAACACAGGCTGGTGGTGCAATTTCAGGTAAAAACTCAATTAAAAACAAGTCTGAAATATTACGAAAATGTCTACACATTTTAATTACTATTATTATAAATATAAATAAATAATATTACTCATTAATTACATTACTCTGCCACATTAGTGCATTCGGAAAGTATTCAGACCCCTTGACTTTTTCCAGTTACGTTACTTATTCTAAAATGAATTAAAATTGTTGTGTGCCCCCCCCCCACCGAAATCTCACAACGCCAAAATTTTTATTTATTTTTTTGCTACATTATTACAAATAAAACAAAAATATCACATTTAAATAAGTATTCAGACCCTATACTCAGTACTTTGTTGAAGCACCATTGGCAGTGATTAGAGCCTTGAGTCTTCTTGGGATTGACGCTACAAGCTTGGCACACCTGTATTTAGGGAGTTTCTCCCATTCTTCTCTGCAGATCATCGCAAGCTCTGTCAGGTTGGATGAGGAGCGTCGCTGCACAGATATTTTCTGGTCTCTCCAGAGATGTTTGATCGTTCAAGTCCAGGCTCTGGTTGGGCCACTGAAGGACATTCAGAGACTTGTCCCAAAGCCACTCCTGCATGGTCTTGGCTGTGATTTAATGCTAAATAAATTCTGCAGTAGCTGTTTTCAAAGTATTTCTGTCATTTTGTGTCATATCTGGTAATGCACAAAGAAATATGAATCCTAACGTTATAACTAACCAACCTCGCACAGCAACACTGCCAACACTGCTGAAAAATGTGTTTTTAGAAGCAATGTGCACAGGCATAAAAGTTGGTATAACTACTAAAGTGAGACTTTACCCTTGTGTTTCTTGGATATTTACATTGAAAAACCACTTCCCTTGTGACCATAACAATGTTTGAGTTGGCTTCCACTACTAGCGAAGAGATTATCACCTTCTACTAGTGAGATTCTCATGGGAACAATTGAAGAATGAACATCTGTGATATTTAGGTTTAATAACCTCTACGGGATCGATGTCACTCCCGCAGAAAAGGTTCAGCTAATGTAGAATAATAGCTTAAATTCTTGTTAATATAACTGTACTGTCCAATTTACAGTAGCTATTACAGTGAAAGAATCCTCAAACAATAGCATTGTAGAGTGCACAATTATGAACTTGAAAATGTATTAATAAACCAATTAGACACATTTGGGCAGTCTTGATACAACATTTTGAACAGACATGCAATGGTTCATTGGATCAGTCTAAAACTGTGCACACACTGCTGCCATCTCGTGGTCAAATCCTAAATTGCACCTGCGCTGGAATAATACATTATGGCCTTTCACTTGCATCAAGAATATGCATATCCTTGCTTCAGGTCCTGAGCTACAGGCAGTTAGATTTGGGTACGTCATTATTGGCGAAAATTGAAAAAAAAAGGGGTTCGATCCTTTAGGAGGGTTTTAAAGACTCAGGACAAAAAAACATTACATTTAATTGAGCAATGTAGTGGTCTTAATTGTAATACATTCCTTGTTTTAGAAACATTACGAAGCATGCTCATGATTTTTGATATAATTAATGCAGGAAAAATATTTTACCTGGTAATAAACCTGAATGACCAGTAGAATTCATCTGCCATAGCAGATGGTAGACATTTTTTTATTTTAAAGTTTGTATTAGGCCTCTACCCAATGGCCAGCAGAGCAGGCCGGCCATTGCCTTAGCCATGGCCACACCAACAGAAGAGACAACTTTTGAGGTCTGGTAACAATCATGAATTATTTTTTTTATTTTTGGGGGGGGGGGGTGTAGTTGTCCTTTAATTCACCTAGCAAGAGACGAGCAGCTATTGGTGTTTTTGTACTGTACAATGTTGGCTACATGTGATGGCAGAGTTTGCAACAACAACAACAAAAAATGACACGCAATTGATAAAATCATCATAGTGTCATTCTGCCTGCTTTACAGTCAACGTTTAAAATCAGGAAGGTTTTGTGGGAAAGCCTCGAGAAATGTTAATTCAAACACAGCATGATGACTGAAACACGCATCACAAAGATTCAACGACGACTTCAGACCAAACTCTTTGAATAGCCGGTTTGCATAAACACACTGCTGTTTGAAACTAAAAACGTGACCAGCTAAGAAAAAATGTTCCCACTGGCGGCCTAGCGACCAATAAAAAGAAAATGGTAGCACTGCAAAGTCAAATGGTCGCAATGGAAGTGTTTTGGTTGCTGTTTTGAACACGGAACAATTTCCTTAGTGTTTTTTTTTTTTTTATATTGCTTTTAAAAAGAGCCAGAGGCACCATATTTACCAGGTCTACATTGTAAATCAGAATGTTATTTGACAAACTGGCCAGGACACACACACAAAAAAAAAAAAATTAAAAGTTGGTTGAACGTACATAAATAAATAAATAAATCAACAAGTACCTTGATAGCCTTCTGGTTGACCTTGAAGGATCCTCTTCCGAGTTTGTGTAGAGCTCTGTAGGCATCCTGCCTGTGAACCATCACTATGTAGGCACATCCACGAGGAGGGATCATCTGGAGGGGAGAGGGAACAGGTTGGTATTACCTAAGTTGTTCCTAGACCATTTTTTCAGGGTCAAAACAGAGCACTCGCCTTGGTTATTCCTGATGGGTCCTGGTCAAAAGTAGTGCACTATAACAAAGGGATTAGGGTGCCAGTAAGTATACACTTACATTAATGGAGTCAATCTGCCCAAACTCCTCTAGTAAACACATGACGTCCTGCCGAGAAGTCTTCTTGTCCAGCTGGCCCACCCACAGAGTCGTGGTGCAAACTAGACAACAACGACGGAAACATTCAATACAGGGCCCTTGTCGAATTTAGTAGGGAATAGGGTACATATTGGGACACGGGTCCTCTCGTGTATCATCTGACAGTACGTACCACTGAGTGTCTGGCTCTTGATGCTGGGCAGACCTTTCTGTCTACGGTCTTTGTCCTTCTCTCTCTCCTTTCTCTCCTGCGAGCGGGAACGAGGCGAGTTCCAGCGACTCTCCCTGGAGCGGGACCCGGATCGCTGGGAGGAATGTCGGGGCTTGCGGGAGCGAGAGTTGGATCTGGATCTCTTTCTCCTGGGAGATCTGGAGAGAGATCAAGTGCATTTATAGAAATAAATACAAAATCGCAACATCCTTCACAGTAAAATGAAATAGGAAAAAAATAAATAACGAAAGGTTTATTCAAATAACAGTACAATCATGACCTAAAAGCCAAGCTAAAAAAGGTGGTGACGGGCAGGGTTCTGTTACAGAGGATCTGTTCATCCTAAACAGAACTTTACAGGTTTTAAAAAAAAAAGTGTCCTCAACAAAAAAACAACTAACATCAACCATGGTTTCAGCTTCTTACCGAGAGCCAGACCTGGAGCGTGACCTCCTGCCGTGGCCGCGCTGCCTCCCCTCCCTCCCATCCCTCCTCCCAGACGGATCTTCTCTCTCTCTGGGGTTTCCCTGGTCCTGGTTCTGCTGGGCAGTGTGCTGGCTTGGGTTGTAGCCCTTGTTCAGACCAGGGTATCCTCCACCAGGTGTCTGCTGCCTCCCAGGCTGGCCCATCATATGACCCTGAAATTGCTGCTCCATGTTGGGCGGCGTTTGACCAGGAAACTGCCCACCGTAAACGTTTCCCGGAACAAGGGAATCAGATTCCTCTTTCTTCACTTCTTCTGGTTCGTCGTCGTAATCAAAACGATCCAGGAGTTTCTGAAGACAGAACCCGCCATAACAACCACAACACCCCCGATTTAGTGACACATCCATAACAATCACACCTAGAGTTGACTTAACATCCGTGACCGACCACCCATTTCAACGAGGCTTTATGAAAACCACGGAAATGCTGTCCTGTTAGATTAGGCCTCTTAAAAAAAAAGAAGAAAAAAAGGTCTGTTGGTCAGAAATTTGCTTTGCGTACAATAATGAATTACCTTAGCTAGTGAGTTATTCTGCTCTGCAGGATGTGTGTGGTGTGTGTTGAACAGTGGACGGTGTGTGTTATGCTGGCCTTGGACCCTCTGCGAGTGGGTCTGGTCAGACATGGTGTTGGGAACCGGAGTTTGAGTCTCGTCCACCACGGTGTTGGGAACCAGAGTGGTGGTCTGCTGCCCTGGCTGGAACCTCAGAAGCATCTTCTGAAGCTGGACACAGACCGGAGGGAATAACAGCCAAATTAAACACAATCCATCAAATCAGTTGCCCAACATCAAGAGAATATCATGTATTTATCCTTTATTAGCCTGGTATAAAAACGTATTTTCAGTAGAACTACATTGTTCACAGTAAACAGACATGGGAGTCATGGATGGTTGTAGTGAAGAACAAACACTGAAGAGGAAAAACTAGAGACTGTTAATTTTTAGTTCCTGCCCCAGTTGTGTTGTTCTGGGGTGTATTTATTGATTTTATTTATTTTACCTTTATTTAACTAGGCAAGTGAGTTAAGAACAAATTCTTATTTTCAATGACGGCCTAGGAACAGTGGGTTAACTGCCTGTTCAGGGGCAGAATGACAGATTTTGTACCTTGTCAGCTCGGGGGTTTGAACTTGCAACCTTTTTTAGTCCAATGCTCTAACCACTAGGCTACACTGCTGTATTAGCTAGGACTGTGTAATAGTGTAGCTATTACAGTAGAGACTTAGTATAAACGGGAGTAGAACATCTGACCATGGCAAAATGACAGATAAACTCTTGGTTAGGGAATTAGAATCTCTATGGTTACACTCATGATGCCTGACCTGGTATTGTGATGTAAACTTTCATTTCTACAGCTCTCACTTACCTCGTGTCCCTGTCCGGACTGGAAGAGCTGGGCCACAGCCGCCAGAGCCTCAGGGTTCCGAAGCTGTGGTGGGAGCTGGGGCAGGGCTGCTGCTATGGAGACAGGGGGCTGGGCTGCTGCTGCTATGGAGACAGGGAGCTGGGGCAGTGCTGCTGCTATGGAGACAGGGGGCTGGACTGCTGCAATAGAGGCACTGGAGACTGTGGGCTGGGCCTGGGCTGCTGCAACGAAGGCACTGGAGACTGGGGGCTGGGCTGCTGCTATGGAGACGGTGGGCTGGGCCTGGTGCTGGGCTGCTGCTATGGAGACGGTGGGCTGGGCCTGGTGCTGGGCTGCTGCAATAGAGGCACTGGAGACTGGGGGCTGGGCCTGGAGGTCATCCTGGGGGGAGGGAGCAAGGACGAAAGAGCCAGCAGCCATGTCCAACAGGGGCTGGACAACGTCCATCTCAAACACAGCATTCTTCTGCCACAGGTTGAGAACACGGATAATCTTACTCTGCAGGGAGAGAGAGAGAGAAAGAGAGGGGATAAGAACCCACAATGAGAGGAGTTTACAGTTACGCTTTAGGTTGTCCGTTGAGTTGATCAGAAACCAGCTCAATTAGTCGACTACCCCCCCACACCTGGCCCAATAGTAATTAGTCGACAACCCCCCACACCTGGCCCAATAGTAATTAGTCGACAACCCCCCACACCTGGCCCAATAGTAATTAGTCGACTACCCCCCCAAACCTGCCATAGTAGACTATTTACTGTGTGTTGATTGGCGACCGAACAGGAAGTGTTGACTAGCTTTATAAAAAAAAGTGTAAAACTGACTGAATAAAGTCTCTCTTATATCCCTTTGCTATTCGTTAATCATTACCATGTGGTTATATGTCCACAGTATCACATCAGTGCAGTAAACCAAACGATTTCCCAGGTTTCCTTTCCTATGAAAGGGCCTCGCTAGACAGTGACGCTAAATTCAGTGACTCTCGTTAGTCAGTGTAACTTAACAAATGGCATCTGTGAGAGTTGTTCATTTGACTCAAATTTTGCGTAGGCTACAGATAGACCGAGGCTTTTTGGAGATTATTCTGAAAACATTTGATGACGTTGGTGACTCATCACTGCAGGAACAATAGGTAGTGGAGACTCATTCTGGTCCAAATATGGTCGTTAGGGCCCTCAAGGAATCCAGGCATTAAAATGGGATGTATTGACCCCAGCAGGGAATCAACTAAATGTATTGGGAAAAAACTAATATCGGTGAACAGAACGCATCAGTGATTCGTATTTCCTGCAACTTCCTGAAGAGGCAACGAGAACACGCGCGTGTGTGTAGAGCGTGTGTGTGTGTGTGTGTGTGCGCGCGCAGTGCGTGTGACAACCTCTTTGCGTAGCCGTTAGCGATGATGCTAATGAAAACAGTCTTCTGGTAGGTAGAAAGGCTTTCTCAAAAACCTTCTACAATTAAATGTTAAGTACAAAGTGGACTACACTTACCTGGCAGAAAGATATCATGATTATTTGAATCAATCAAGTGGGTATTTGTTTTGCAAACTCTACTACAAAAACACCACGAAACAGCCTCTTGCTCGGTGTGTATTTGAATTAAACGGTAACTACATCCAAAACTTATCTGATTTTACCAGACCTCAAAAGTGGCCTTCTGACGTGGCTTAAGCATGGTTGTGGACTTAGAAAAACAACAAATTTGCATGTTATATGAAAAAGGTTAACTTTGCGAGTAAACATCTGGGGAAAAAAGAAAGAAACTTGGGCAAACTAAACCTTTAATTTATTTTTCAAGATAATGTAGGCTATTTGATTCATTTTTGTTTCAATAAAATACAGAATTTGAAGAACAAACATTGTGGCAACTGTTATCTTGTAGAAAAACGAGACTAATCTCAGGAGGTATAACTGCTCTTACTCTTCCTGATCATATAGACCTTGGTGATATCCAAAACTAGCAAAAAACACTGAAATCATACATTGTCGGTTTAAAAAAAAAAATGGTAAAGTCGTGTCTTTCTACACAATACGACAACACAATTCTCCAACCGGTAAACTCAATAAAAGTATTAAATTATTATACCAGAGGCCACCGAAGCAGAGCTCCTTCAGCAAAGCCCTGTCGGCCAGGCGTCTCCTGGCTGGCTATGTTTTTTTAGTAGGCATTTAGTAGCCTCCAATATCATGAGCAAAGATGTCAGTCACTAAATCAGCAATAAAGGCTATCAAGGTACGTTAGGCCAACATTAGAGCAACGTGTATGTGTGTAAACTGTATAAAGGAGCACTGTCCTGTTATGACGAAAATAATATTGTCCAACCCATTGGGTATCTCACTGCACCCTCATATGCCATATCTTGAAATATGCAGACAGACAAATTAAAAAAGTACATTTACATTGTAATACTTCTGACAGCAGTCTTCCTAACTCTGTCCGTAACATTTGGACTTCATAACATTTCCCAGAATGCCTGAATTATTAAGTCATCAGTAGTTTTACACTTTAGACGAGACTCTGCCGTTGTGCTGTAGAATTTGTGAAGTTTGTTTCTTGTATAATACATCCTATACATTAACTTTATACTGGATTAAACATACGTGTTCAACATTCCCTCCATCTTATGCCAATATCAATTCTATTTAAGTCTTGGTTCCAGTAGTTTATATTTTTTCTAAAAGCTTGTCAGTCGGATAGTCTCTTTGCAAGATTTTGTATATCTTACGAGTATATTTTTCTTCAAATAGGATTCCCTCAACATTGTGCTGATGTCCAAAAGCTTCAATCATCCATGAATCAACAGCCACCCACGCGCGGCTAACTGAACGCAACCACCCGCGGCTCACTGAACGCAACCACCCACCCGCGGCTCACTGAACGCAACCACCCACCCGCGGCTCACTGAACGCAACCACCCACCCGCGGCTAACTGAACGCAACCACCCACCCGCGACTAACTGAACGCAACCACCCACCCGCGGCTAACTGAACGCAACCACCCACCCGCGACTAACTGAACACAATCACCCACCCGCGACTAACTGAACACAACCACCCACCCGCGACTAACTGAACACAACCACCCACCCGCGACTAACTGAACACAACCACCCACGACTAAACTACTGATTGGTGTGTCAGTGCTTGAACAAAAACGGTGCATCGCTGACTTGGTTTTACACCCCCACACAAAAAAACAGCTACAGTGGTAACCTACCTTGTCATCGTGTGGACAGAGGTAGAGGTTCTGGAATGTCGGGGTGAAGTTCTTCTGGAACCTTGGTCCATAGACGTCCTTGTCCACTCCAAACTGGTGTCGTGACTGTCGGACTATAGAATCCACCACGTATAGGCCAGGAACCTTCAGCTCTGGCTTGCACTTTAGGAACAAGGCTCAGATGTATATCATCATCATTGGTATTTCTACCTTATCACTGGTCTACAAATTACAATAAGGGTCAAAACCTTAAATGTTTTATAACCATTTTATAAAAAGGGTAAAAACGTTAGTTTTTATTATATGGTTTCCAGGGCTAAAGCCTTCCGCATAAACTCCTGAAAAAAAAGCAGCAATAGTACCGCTTGTCCATCTTAAGATGCCGTAGCCAGTACACTTCTTCAAAAAGTCAGAATTAATCTAAGACACCTCAAAATATAAGTAATTGGTTTAAATTTTTTGCAGAGATCTTATTCACAAGGTTTTACATCAAACTCGGATGTTTTATGCAGTATTTCAAGTGAATCAATTTGAATGAAACATTTCTCTCATTGAATGACAAAAATACAGTTTTAGAATCCCCACTGTGGACAAATCACTGATGAAGAGACGTAAGACTTCGGCTTCCCTAACGTCAGGCTTGCCGAGAGAGAGAGAGACAGAGAGAGAAACAGAGAGACAGAGAGAGAAACAGAGAGAGACAGAGAGAGACAGAAGAGGAGACAGAGACAGACAGAGACAGACAGAGACAGACAGAGACAGACAGAGACAGACAGAGACAGACAGAGACAGATAGAAAATGTGTGCACTAACAGCCGAAATATTAACTTTGCCAAAGACTAAAACAAATAAAAACGTCACAAAATATGCACAAACTGCTCCGGGTGGGCAACATGCGGACGACTTTAGGCTAGTGGCATTGTCTGAAAGCAAAGCGACCCACTCTTGATAATAGTTCCATGGTTGTTTATCCATGGCTTACCTTCTTGATGAACTTCTCCACAATCTGGACGACATGCTTGTATAGCTGAGAGGCAAGATGAAACGTGTCATGTTGTGAATTTAGACATGGTCAGATTTTAGCATAAGAAAAAATATCTCCACTCGTATTTTATTTTCCAATGAGACACTCAATTTATCAGATAACAGGACAGTGCTCATTATACAGTATACACAGTTGACACACATACACGTTGCTCTAATGTTGGCCTAACTTACCTTGATAGCCTTTATTGCTGATTTAGTGACTGACATCATCTTTGCTCGTGATATTGGAGGCTTCATGTCAATCATGGCGAATAACTAGAGGAAAACGAATAATACCTTTAGTTAGCACCTTCAGTTAGCACCTGAACGAGGTCATCTCATCCAGACCACATAAAATCATCCAAAACTCACATGTGTTTTATATTATAACCACAGTTACACCAAAGTTTAGAGAGTAAGGGTAGACAGATAATCATTGGGGGGGGGGGGGGGGAGACACTGGATGCATCTACAATTAACACACCGGGCAAATGGCAAACATACACAACGTGGGGAATGATGAAAAGTGATGCTACCCATGTTTTGAATTATGCTAAATAAAAGTTGAAGGGGATATAAATGGCTAGTGTAGTCATCTACAAGAGGAAAACAGCGAGCTACCACACAACACAGTTATATTAACGAATAGTTTATTTTAGACAAATAACTGTGTACATAAAAACAGCTGGGAAACTAACGTTACCAAGCTTGTAATTACATAAACCGAGTAGCATTTCCTTTTAAACAAAACCACCACCAAGCTGCTTATTAGCAACTGTAACCAACTAGTTAGTAAACTCAAAGAGGAACCATTGGTTTATGTACCAATACAGGGCGACACAATCAACCCAACAAAATAATAATCTGGCCGTGCAATAAAGTTCACATTATCAGCTGTTTCAGTCATGGTCTGTGCATTAATTATGGGAGACCAGTAATAACACTCAAAGAATGATGATCCATCTTAGGTTAACAAACATAAAAAAGTTCGCCATCTAGCATGATAGCTTTTAGCTAGCTACCGTTAGCTGCGTAGCCATGTTGGAGTTGTTGATTAGAAAGGTCACAAGCGGGTAGCATCTAACCTACGTATGATTTGCTATTAAATTAATATATTGTCCTTCTGGTGGGCTAGATCATTTTAGTAACATGGCAAACAGTTGGCTCAAGTGGGACATCTTTGGCCAGATAACTGGCTAACTACATCGACATTTGTTTAGCCAGTAAAGATATATCTGCCTCTGGGTGAGCTAGCTACGATAGCAATGTAGTTAGCTAACCGAAAAAAACGACTGCTACAAAAACAGCTTCATGTTTTACCTCCAAGTTGAAAGCGTTGACGGAATCCATACTTTACTTATTTGTTGATGTGCCGATCAATTATCCTTATAAGTGAGTAATGCGTGGCGATTTAGCTAGCTAGCTGTGTTTATATATTCGTAGCAAACATCAGCTCTCGTTGCTAACCCGTAGCTCCGCTTGTCGATAACAGGTATGACCAAAACAAAGATTTGGAGAACTAACCCAAGATAGAGCCGGTCGTTGCCAATGGCAGAGCCAAGCAAGGATGTGGGCAGAGCCATGCACAAGATAGTGGAGATCCTATTGGCGCGTTCTAGCATATATTTGCATATTTCCGTTAGGGAACGCCTACTTTATGAAGTGCGCGTGTGCAATAACTCAATTCGCCCCTGCACTCTTAATAAAACGCCATTAAAAAAAAAAAAACTTTGGCAAAGGGTAAAGTCTACAACACGCAGACCACTATGTTATATATCTTCCTTTTTGAAACAGAAAACTGTATGGATATCAAATGTTTCATCGATGAGAAAATTAGCAGATTTTCGGGCATAAATTCATTTCGCTCCATCTCCCACTGGGCTTCCGCTCATCACCATATTTGGTAGTGAGTGGAAACGCTTACCGGATGCTTCACATTTATACTTCCGATGAAATATCTGGTGCATTGTTCTATCTGTGGCCAAAACGTTTACGAGGGAAAAACACATTGGAACGCATAACGATTTTCTCGCGAGAGACCAGAAGAGGATTGCTGCAAAGACACCCCACAGATGTGAATCAGAACAATATTCAAGAGTTTATCACAAATTGAGAATGGTGATAATTTATAGTAACTCAATTATACTAATCATAAAGATCTATGTTGGCAGATCAAGGGCAGCTGTACAATGGAAATTAGAAAATTACATGACACATAAACTACATTGTATTTCTATGAGCCACCCATATTTTTACTTTTTATGAAAAATTGAGATCTACACATAAGTCCCTTGATTTAAAAAAAATGTTGTTTTATCATGATCTCGGTTTGAGAGAGAGACAGACAGGGCGGGAGAGAGAAAGTGAGAGACAGTCCGAGAAACAGGGCAAGAGAAATAGAGAGCAACAGGGCAGGAGAGAGAGAGACAGACAGGGCGGGAGAGGAGAGAGAGAGACAGACAGGGCGGGAGAGAGAAAGAGAGACAGTCCGAGAAACTGGGCGAGGGAAAGAGACATGGCGAGAGAAAGAGACATGGTGTGAGAGAGAGACAGGGCAAGAGAGAGAGACAGGGCAAGAGAGAGAGACTGGGCAAGAGAGAGAGACTGGGCAAGAGAGAGAGAGACTGGACAAGAGAGAGAGAGACAGGGCAAGAGAGAGAGACAGGGCAAGAGAGAGAGAGAGAGACAGGGCAAGAGAGAGAGAGAGACTGGGCAAGAGAGAGAGAGAGACTGGGCAAGAGAGAGAGAGACTGGGCAAGAGAGAGACAGAGAGGGCGAGAGGGAGAGCACAATAAATCTGAGAGAGGAAAGGCATTCCTACACGACTGACCATGAGAATGATAAACTCCACTAACTCCTCACAGGATTCATGGAGATACGAGTGGGAATATTACTACGATTACCTAGACCCAATACCAGTGGACGAGCGCAAACTGAAATATAACAAGTGTGAGTATTGAAAAGGCTTCCTTTACCATCACCTCTCTGTATCCCAAATGGCACCCTATTCCCTATATATAGTGCACTACTTTTGACCGGGACCCATAAGTTGTACACTATACAGGTCAAAAGTATTGCACTATATAGGGAATAGGATGCCAGCCCTGGTCTAAAGTAGTGCACTATATAGGGAATAGGATGCCAGCCCTGGTCTAAAGTAGTGCAATATATAGGGAATAGGATGCCAGCCCTGGTCTAAAGTAGTGCACTATATAGGGAATAGGATGCCAGCCCTGGTCTAAAGTAGTGTACTATATAGGGAATAGGATGCCAGCCCTGGTCTAAAGTAGTGCACTATATAGGGAATAGGATGCCAGCCCTGGTCTAAAGTAGTGTACTATATAGGGAATAGGATGCCAGCCCTGGTCTAAAGTAGTGCACTATATAAGTAATAGGATGCCAGCCCTGGTCTAAAGTAGTGCAATATATAGGGAATAGGATGCCAGCCCTGGTCTAAAGTAGTGTACTATATAGGGAATAGGATGCCAGCCCTGGTCTAAAGTAGTGCACTATATAGGGAATAGGATGCCAGCCCTGTTCTAAAGTAGTGCGATATATAGGGAATAGGATGCCAGCCCTGGTCTAAAGTAGTGCAATATATAGGGAATAGGGTTCCATAGGGCTCTGGTCTAAAGTAGTGCACTATATAGGGAATAGGGTTCCATAGGGCTCTGGTCTAAAGTAGTGCACTATATAGGGAATAGGGGTTCCAATATATAGGGAATAGGGGCCCTGGTCTAAAGTAGTGCACTATATAGGGAATGCCAGCCCTGGTCTAAAGTAGTCCATAGGGAAGGATGCCAGCCCTGGTCTAAAGTAGTGCTCTGGTCTAAAGTAGTGCACTATATAGGGAATAGGGTTCCATAGGGCCCTGGTCTAAAGTAGTGCACTATATAGGGAATAGGGTTCCATAGGGCTCTGGTCTAAAGTAGTGCACTATATAGGGAATAGGGTTCCATAGGGCTCTGGTCTAAAGTAGTGCACTATATAGGGAATAGGGTTCCATAGGGCTCTGGTCTAAAGTAGTGCACTATATAGGGAATAGGGTTCCATAGGGCTCTGGTCTAAAGTAGTGCACTATATAGGGAATAGGGTTCCATAGGGCTCTGGTCTAAAGTAGTGCACTATATAGGGAATAGGGTTCCATAGGGACTCTGGTCTAAAGTAGTGCACTATATAGGGAATAGGGTTCCATAGGGCTCTGGTCTAAAGTAGTGCACTATATAGGGAATAGGGTTCCATAGGGCTCTGGTCTAAAGTAGTGCACTATATAGGGAATAGGGTTCCATAGGGCTCTGGTCTAAAGTAGTGCACTATATAGGGAATAGGGTTCCATAGGGCTCTGGTCTAAAGTAGTGCACTATATAGGGAATAGGGTTCCATAGGGCTCTGGTCTAAAGTAGTGCACTATATAGGGAATAGGATGCCTTTTGGAACAAAGACTTGCAGCGATACTAAGATTGTCCCTCTTTTCCCTCCTTCAGACTTGATAGTGATCGTATTCTGGATCAGTCTGGCTGCTTTTGTGGGATTCCTGTTTGCCATTTTGACTTTCATGTCCCGTTCAGTCCGTCTACCCAAGTAAGTCGTTCCTTTCGGTCTCGATACAATGTATTTCAGGTCACGTTTTACAGACAGATGAGTATTTATGAGGCTTTGAATCTGAAAGGCTGATTAAAGATAAATTGTTAGGACTCGCTGATGAGAAAACCAAAAAGAGTTTCCCACTTGCACCTGTGTAATGCAAATGTATTGTGTTTTTTTCTGTGCAGAGCTCATAGTTCCAAAACGTCCAAGAAATCGTGGAGGAACCCTCGTTCCACTTCTGCTTGATGGAGAATACTTGGATCTGTTTTCTGCTTGATCCCCAAACCCCTCTGAAAGCACACACACACACACACACACACACACACACGTTGGGAGCACAAGGCAGCCAGTGCAGAGCAATTTTTAGGGGTTAAGTGCCTCAATTAAGGACACACTGCCAGGATATGGCATTTGGAACACCACTGCTGTGGTCTGATGGAACATTTCTCAACTCTGCAGAACTATTATAAAACAGCTGTATGGAACATCGACGACCTGCAATGTAATGGCCTGGTTACAAAGTGGGATTTCTATGTTTCTATTCAAATACAAGACAACACCAACATAGTTTTACAACATTTTATAAAAGAGCGAGGTGAATGTTTAGAACAAAAAAATAAAATAATGAAATTAATGATTTACATACAAAACACACAACTTCTTTTAGAAAATGTTGATGCAAAATAACGGAGGCTTCCATTTTATGATTAAACACCGTTTTCAAATTTGTACAAGTATGCATACTGTATTCTGACTTGAGATTCTCAGAAAATGTCCTCTCTCACTAGACGTAAATTGATGATTTGCACAAAAGTCGTGAGTTGTGCACACTTATCTCAACTCTGAATCTACTGTATGGAACTGTTCTCTATTCCCAATACACACACACACACGCACACACACACACACACACACACACACACACACACACAGAGTATAGCAAACATTAGGAACACCTTCCGAACATAGAGTCCCCCCCCCCCCTTTGCCTCCAGAACAGCCTCAAATCATCAGGGACATGGACGCCACAAGGTGTTGAAAGCGTTCCACAGGGACACTGGCCCATGTTGACTCTACAAGGTGTTGAAAGCGCTCCACAGAGACGCTGGCCCATGTTGACTCCAATGCTTCCCACAGTTGTGTCCAGTTAGCTGGATGTCCTTTTGGGTGGTGGACCATTCTTGATACAACACGGGAAACTGTTGAGCATGAAAAAACCCAGCAGCGTTGCAGTTCTTGACACAAACCTGGGCGCCTGGCACCTACTACCATACCCCGTTCAAAGGGAACTTAAATCTTTTGGTTTGCCTATTCACCACCTGATTGGCACACAAACACAATCCACACTTAAAACTTTATCCTCCTCTTCTTCTACACTGATTTAACCTGTCTCCTCTTCTTCTACACTGATTTAACCTGTCTCCTCTTCTTCTTCTACACTGATTGAAGTGGATTTAACAGGTGACATCAATAAGGGATCATATCTTTCACCCGGTCAGTCTATGTCATGGAAAGAGCAGGTGTTCTTAATGTTTTGTACACTCAGTGTAGTTCACTACTTTTTGACCAGAGACCACGGGCCCTGGTTAAGAAATAGCATACTCAATAGGGTGTAATGTGGGCCACAGCTATTTAACCCCTATGGTGCAACAGTAGACTGCAGTCCTGAGAGGAGGTCACGACAGATGGTTCTGAGGGCTGTGTGTGTCTGGGAACGTCGTTTGGACTTCTTCTTCCGGTCATTGGTTCCGATGGAGCCCTGGATCTCATTCGCCAATCTGACATGGTTCAGGAACAGCTCTGGGCTCTTCGCTCCGCTCCACATCTCATGGATGTACAGAGACAGCAACATCAGACCTTCTGAAGGAGGAGATCAAGATAAACAACAACAACAACAACAATGTATGAGACATGTCATTTCCTTCCATTTCCAAGCAGCGCAAGAGAGACGCAACTCGTTTCAATGGTAACTCTTTTTTCCTGGGGAATTTATAGCTACATCTGATGTTATTTTACAAACCACTGCAATCTCCCCTGTTACGGTACAATAAATATTGAAGATAAACTTTATCTGAACCGGTCATCTCTTCCTACCCTTCGTGGTCTGGTCATCACATGTTGTTCCTAGGGAGCATGCTGTGAGCACGGCCCTGTGCAGGTCACTCTCAGTGCAGCCTCTGGACTCCAGGAGCTGGATCATAATGTTGGTGAACAGCTGGATGTGTTCTACCCTGGAAGAGATCTGGGTCTGGGCCTCACAGGCCTGGTGATATAGACGGAGCAGGTCTACTCTCACAGCAGGGTCAGCCAGCACCAGGTCCACTATGAATCTATGAGACAGGACAGTCTTCTGGAACCAGCGAAGGAAGTGGACTGTCCTTTTGTCCTCGTAGGTGGAGGCTCCCTCTACCAAGGAGTTCAGGAACCACCTGGTGAGAAGATGGGCTGTGGTGTTAGCCAGGGGGGTGGAGGTGGGAGTGTGGGGGTCAGGGGAGGGAGGTGGGCTGACGGGGGGAGAGGGGGGACAGGCTAGAGAGACAGGCTCCCAGTGGGTAAAGATATTCCTGAGATGAGGAATACACTTCTCCAACAGAGTCTTTTCCTCCTCTCGTCTCTCTACCTCTCCTTCCTCCTCCTGTTCCTTTGGTCGGGAGTTAGAGCGGGCCTGGGCCTGGACAGAGGAGCTTCTCCCTCGGCCTTTCTCCCTGCCCGACCCTGAGGACGTACAGAAACACAAACAAGACATGTTGATTCTGCTGTCATAGACGAGGACGGGGGTGTGAATAATGCCAAGCTAAAACCAATACAGAGATTTATCAAGGCAAGGTTCATACACATTTTTTGACAGATGGAATTTCATGACTTTTCCATGACATTTAACCAACTTTCCATGACCAACAATTGGTGGCGTCTCTACGTACATAGGGCGCCCTCTGTCATTATTGGGACAGTGACACATTTGTTGTTTTGGCTCTGTACTCCAGCACTTTGGTGAGAGGTTAGCATGTCTTGGGGGTATGATATAAAATGCTAACCTCCTCTGTTATTGTAATGGTGAGAGGTTAGCATGTCTTGGGGGGTATGATATAAAATGCTAACCTCCCCTGTTATTTTAATGGTGAGAGGTTAGCATGTCTTTGGGGGGGTATAACATGCTAACCTCCCCTGTTATTGTAATGGTGAGAGGTTAGCATGTCTTGGGGTATGATATAAAATGCTAACCTTCCCTGTTATTGTAATGCTAACCTCCCCTGTTATTGTAATGGTGAGAGGTTAGCATGTCTTGGGGGGTATGATATAAAATGCTAACCTCCCCTGTTATTGTAATGGTGAGAGGTTAGCATGTCTTGGGGGTATGCTAACCTCCCCTGTTATTGTAATGGTGAGAGGTTAGCATGTCTTGGGGGTATGCTAACCTCCCCTGTTATTGTAATTGTGAGAGGTTAGCATGTCTTGCGGGTATGAAATCTGTGCGTCTAACTTTCTCACTCATTTTATAATTTCAAGTCCAAAGTGATGGAGTAAAAAGCCAAAACAACAGAAAATGGGTCACTGTCCCAATAATTACGGGGGGGGGGGCACTGTATAGAAAAGTCCGTGTGATGTGGTATCAACACAGGGAGGCTGCTCTCTGTTCCCATGTACCATCTCCTGTCATTGAGCAAGGCACTAAACCCCCACATAGTAGAATACCTGTTAGACTACTGTATAAAACACACACGGTCAGCCCTCAGGCTGCAGAGCTGCTAATACCTGTTAGACTACTGTATAAAACACACATGGTCAGCCCTCAGGCTGCAGAGCTGCTAATACCTGTTAGACTACTGTATAAAACACACATGGTCAGCCCTCAGGCTGCAGAGCTGCTAATACCTGTTAGACTACTGTATAAAACACACATGGTCAGCCCTCAGGCTGCAGAGCTGCTAATACCTGTTAGACTACTGTATAAAACACACATGGTCAGCCCTCAGGCTGCAGAGCTGCTAATACCTGTTAGACTACTGTATAAAACACACACGGTCGGCCCTCAGGCTGGAGAGCTGCTGGGTGTGCAGGCATTCGATCCAGACCTGCTCAAACGGAGGCAGTTTATCAAGGTCTGGTTGTGGTTTGTTAGAGGGGGAATAAAAATTAAACCTGACCAACCATGAGCTCTCCTGGAGGATGGTTGACCACCCATTAGATCTCGCCTGAGGATGGTTGACCACCCATTAAGCTCTCTCCTGGAGGATGGTTGACCACCCATTAGATCTCGCCTGAGGATGGTTGACCACCCATTAAGCTCTCTCCTGGAGGATGGTTGACCACCCATTAAGCTCTCTCCTGGAGGATGGTTGACCACCCATTAGATCTCTCCTGGAGGATGGTTGACCACCCATTAGATCTCCCCTGGAGGACGGTTGACCACCCATTAGATCTCTCCTGGAAGACGGTTGACCACCCATTAGATCTCTCCTGGAGGATGGTTGACCACCCATTAGATCTCCCCTGGAGGATGGTTGACCACCCATTAGATCTCCCCTGGAGGATGGTTGACCACCCATTAGATCTCCCCTGGAGGATGGTTGACCACCCATTAGATCTCCCCTGGAGGATGGTTGACCACCCATTAGATCTCCCCTGGAGGATGGTTGACCACCCATTATCTCTCTCCTGGAGGATGGTTGACCACCCATTAGATCTCCCCTGGAGGATGGTTGACCACCCATTAGATCTCTCCTGGAGGATGGTTGACCACCCATTAGATCTCTCCTGAGGATGGTTGACCACCCATTAGATCTCCCTGAGGATGGTTGACCACCCATTAGCTCTCCCGGAGGATGGTTGACCACCCATTAGCTCTCCCGGAGGATGGTTGACCACCCATTAGCTCTCCCGGAGGATGGTTGACCACCCATTAGCTCTCCCGGAGGATGGTTGACCACCCATTAGCTCTCCCGGAGGATGGTTGACCACCCATTAGCTCTCCCGGAGGATGGTTGACTACCCATTAGATCTCCTGGAGGATGGTTGACCACCCATTAGCTCTCCTGGAGGATGGTTGACCACCCATTAGCTCTCCTGGAGGATGGTTGACCACCCATTAGCTCTCCTGGAGGATGGTTGACCACCCATTAGATCTCTCCTGGAGGATGGTTGACCACCCATTAGATCTCCCCTGACGATGGTTGACCACCCATTAGATCTCCCCTGACGATGGTTGACCACCCATTAGATCTCCCCTGACGATGGTTGACCACCCATTAGATCTCCCCTGACGATGGTTGACCACCCATTAGCTCTCCTGGAGGATGGTTGACCACCCATTAGCTCTCCCGGAGGATGGTTGACCACCCATTAGCTCTCCCGGAGGATGGTTGACCACCCATTAGATCTCCCGGAGGATGGTTGACCACCCATTAGCTCTCCTGGAGGATGGTTGACCACCCATTAGCTCTCCTGGAGGATGGTTGACCACCCATTAGCTCTCCTGGAGGATGGTTGACCACCCATTAGCTCTCCTGGAGGATGGTTGACCACCCATTAGATCTCTCCTGGAGGATGGTTGACCACCCATTAGATCTCCCCTGACGATGGTTGACCACCCATTAGATCTCCCCTGACGATGGTTGACCACCCATTAGATCTCCCCTGACGATGGTTGACCACCCATTAGATCTCCCCTGACGATGGTTGACCACCCATTAGATCTCCCCTGACGATGGTTGACCACCCATTAGATCTCCCCTGACGATGGTTGACCACCCATTAGCTCTCCTGGAGGATGGTTGACCACCCATTAGCTCTCCTGGAGAACCACCCATAATATTGATGTAAAACATTGTATAATTACAACCAGATATGTTTTATGCCTTTTTCTAGTTATAGTCATATTTAACTTTTAGCTACTTTATTATAAGTGTTTACTTTACAATTTGAGTTGCTCTGTCCTGTACATTGGATGCTAAAATCAACTGGAATTCAAGCCACATAATCCAAAATGTATTATTTCCTCAAATTAAAAATGTTCACTATTCACAAATTATTATTTTGATTCACATGACTCGATTCCCCCGCGATTGAACCGAAACCCAACTAATACAATGGCAAAGTGAATTGTTCATTTTAGTAAAAAAAAAAAACAATTGTTTAAATGAATCATATGAAACATTTAAAAAAAAAGTGAATCAACTTTGTATGGCCTTATTCGCGAGTGTCGGTGGAAAGTTTTTGGGGGGGGACGAAAACATGAATACATGCTAATAATAGATAAACATTGAACTAGAGGGTTCAATAAAAGCCTTTAATTGTGTAATGGGCCTTGAGCAACGGACAACTCCTCTCCTACTAGGCTGGTCATGCTGATCCTGGCAAATAAGTCAATTTTTATTTGATTTATAAAAAATACATCATTTAAAAACTGGGCCTAAATAAACTACATTAACAGAAATTATGAAATTAAATTTCCACGACATTTTCCAAAAACTTTTGGGATTTTATAATTTTATAAAATTTTTCCAGGCCTGGAAAATACCATTTTAAAATTCCATTACTTTTCCAGGATTTTCATGGCCGTACGAATGCAGCAAGGTCGTGTCTGAGATGAAACACAAAGATTATCAAACATCGTCTGATTTCAGGGAGAGATCGGATGAGTTACTGTCATGAGGTGTTTTTTACTAAACTACAGCCCCTAAAACATTTTGTCAAAGCAGGTCATTCAGAGAGACAAGCCACATCATGAGGCAGCAGAGATTCTAGCAGTAGCATGACATATCCAGTAATCGCTCACCCAGCAGCTCCTTGACTTTGTGTTTCTCCGCCACAGTCTGCAGCTGGCTGAGGAGCGGTGCATTGTGGGTTAGCGTGCTCCAGCGGTGGAGGAGGGCGAGGGCATCTTGGGAGGAAAGAGCCTGGGGTCGTAAGGTCAGCCAGCCAGCCTCCCCGTGGACCCCCAGAGCTGTTCCACAATGTTGCAGGATAGAGCTCAGAGTCTGGAGATACAGGCTCAGCTGACCTGCCTTCACCAGCCTGGAGAAGAGAAGAGGGGTATGAGAGGAGGAGGAGGAGAGGTAACAGAGCTGTCCACGATGCTGCAGTCAGGAGCTCAGCGCTAGAGACTCAGCTGACCTGCCTTCACCAGCCTGGAGAAGAGAAGAGGGGTATGAGAGGAGGAGAGAGGAGAGGTAACAGAGCTGTCCCATGATGCAGCAGTCTGGAGAGCAGTATAGGAACGACATTGGAATGGATAGCGACCGTTTTATGTGCTCTTCTGTGTGTTTTGTTTTACTCATCTTTAAATGTAGACCACTATTTACCAAGAGAGTTTATCATCTGTATTCTTGTAGCGGTCTATTTACCAACCTAATCTGATGCTGGCACTAAGACCAGACTTAACCAGCTGTATAAGGCCATAAGCAAACAAGAAAATGCTCTTCCAGAAGCTCGCTCCTAGTGGCCGGTGTTTGTAATGCAGGGAAACTGAAATCCGATTTACCTCATTTCTACCAGCACGTCACCTGTGCAACTAGAGGCGACAAAACTCTAAAAATCACCTTTACTCCACACATAGAAACACGTTAAAGCTCGCCTCGCCCTCCATTCGGCAAATCTAACCATAACTCTATCCTCCTGATTCCTTCTTACCAGTAAAAACTCAAACAGGAAGTAGCAGCTCAATAAAGAAGGAGAGCGGAACACTAATCCCGCTACGTCCTCCAACGAGCCATCAAACAGGTAAAGCGTCAATACAGGACTAAGATTCAAATCCGACAACGCTGGCTATGACGCTTGTCGGATGTGGCAGTAAACTATCAAGGATTATAAAGGAAAAGTGAGACAAACCTACCAGTTGAGCTAAATGCCTTCTATGCTCGCCTCGAACCATGCATAAGAACACCAGCTGTTCCAGACGACTGTGTGATGATGCTCTCCATAGCCAATATGGAGTAAGACCTTTAAAGCAGGTTAACATTCACAAGGTCTCAAGGCCAAACAGATTACCAGGACGTCCACTCAGAGCATGCGCTGACCAGCTGGCAAGTGTCTTCACTGACATTTTCAACTCTGTAATATCAACGTGTTTCAAGACGACCAATATGTCCCTGTACCCAAGAATGGCAAGGTAACCTGTCTAAATGACTATCGCCCTGTAGCACTCACATCTGTAGCCATGAAATGTCTTCCAAAGGCTGGTCATGGCTCACATCAACACCATCATCCCAGACACCCTGGATCCACTCTAATTGACATACCCCCCCAACAGATCCACAGATGATGCCATCTCTATTGCACTCCACACTGCCCTTTCCCACCTGGACAAGAGGAACACCTACGTGAGGATGCTTTTCATTGACGACAGCTCCGAATTCAACGCCATAGACATCACTAAGCTAAGGACCGTGGGACGAGACACCTCCCTCTGCAACTGGATCCTGAACTTCCTGACAGGCCGCCCCCAGGTGGTGAGGGTAGGCAACAACACGGCCGCCATGCTGACCCTCAACAAAGGAGCCCCTCAGGGGTGCATGCTTAGTCCCCTCCTGTACTCCTTGTTCACCCATGACTGCGTTGCCACATAGGACTCCAACACCATCATTAAGTTTGCTGACGACACAATGGTGGTATGCCTGATCACCGACGACGAGACAGCCTATAGGGAGGAGGTCAGAGACTTGACAGTGTGGTGCCAGCACAATAAGCTCTCCCTTAACCTCAGCAAGACAGAAGAGCTGATTGTGGACTGCAGGAAACGCAAGGCCGCGCAAAACCCCCCATTCACATCGACAGGACTGTATAGGAGCGGGTCAAGAGCTCCTCCGTGTCGACACCACTAAGGAGCTATCATGATCCACACACACCAACACAGTCGTGAAGAGGGCACGACAACACCTCTTTCCCTTCAGGAGGCTGAATCTGTATTTGAAATTCACTGCTCGATTGGAGGGACATTATAGATAATTGTATGTGTGGGGTACAGTGATCAGGTAGACATAAAAAAAAAATAATGTTAAAACACTATTATCACACACCAAGTGAGACCATGAAACTTATTGTGACTTAATAAGCACATTTACACCCCTACACTCCTGAACGTATGTAGGTTTGCCATAACAAAGGGGTTGAATACTTATTGACTCAAGACATTTCAGCTTTTCATTTTTAACTAATTAGTAAAAAAAAAAAACATTATTCCACTTTTGACATTATGGGGTATTGTGTGTAGGCCAGTAACCAGTGGCCTGTGTCAATGTAATCCATTTTAAATTCAGGCTGTAACACAACAACATGTGGTAGAAGTCAAAGGGTGTGAATAATTTCTGAAGGATCTGTATATCAAATTATATCCAGAGTTTTTCTGGCCATGTGACTTGAGACCAGAATTTTTCTTGGTCAGGTCAAGTGGTACTACTCCTGGACCCATTTATACCATTCATAGAGGTGTTACCATTATCTCACAACCAGGGTGGGGGGGAAATGAACTTGTTGGTCCACCAGCCACGTGGCAGGTAAATAAATGTCAAAAATTCAAATCTACCAGCCGCTCAGATGTTTTACCAGACAAAATATTTTTCCCGACATTTTTACAACAAAAATCACAAATAACAGATGAGCACGCTCAGTTAATGTTTCTAAAACAAAGAATGCATTACTATTATTTTTATCTTTATTTTACTAGGCAAGTCAGTTAAGAACAAATTCTTATTTTCAATGACGGCCTAGGAACAGTGGGTTAACTGCCTGTTCAGGGGCAGAACGACAGATTTTGTACCTTGTCAGCTCGGGGATTTGAACTTGCAACCTTTCGGTTACGAGTCGAATGCTCTAACCACTAGGCTACACTGCCACAGTGTGGTATATCGCTCAATTCTATTTCCTTTTTTTGTGACCCAAGTCTTTTAACCTCTTGAAACTCTAGGGGCGCTATATCATTTTTGGATAAAAAGACGTGCCCGTTTTAAGCGCAATATTTTGTCACAAAAAGATGCTCGACTATGCATATAATTGGTAGCTTTGGAAAGAAAACACTCTGACGTTTCCAGAACTGCAAAGATATTCTCTGTGCGTGCCCTAGAACGTGAGCTACAGGCAAAACCAAGATGACGGCATCAGGAAATGAGCAGGATTTTTGAGGCTCTGTTTTCCATTGTCTCCTTATATGGCTGTGAATGCGAGAGGAGTAAGTCGTTTCCCAAGGTGTCTGCAGCATTGTGACGTATTTGTAGGCATATCATTGGAAGATTGACCATAAGAGACCACATTTACCAGGTGTCCGCCTTAATACGGTGTCCTGCGCCCAAATTGCTGCGCAAAGTCAGCTGCAAGTATTTTTCCACAGAATTCAGAGAAGAATGCAGGCTTCCCACAAACGATATATCAATGAAGATATGTGAAAAAACACCTTGAGGATTGACTCCAAACAACGTTTGCCATGTTTGATCGATATTATGGAGTTAATTTGGAAAAAGTTTGACGTTGTAGGTGACTGAATTTTCGGTTCGTTTCGGTAGCCAAATGTGATGTGAGCGATTTCTCCTACACACAGACGCTTTCAGGAAAAAACTGCGCATTTGCTATGTAACTGAGAGTCTCCTCATTGAAAACATCCGAAGCTCTTCAAAGGTAAATGATTTTATTTATTTGGTTATCTGGTTTTTGTGAAAATGAACTAAATGCTACTCAAAAATGCTAAGCTAGCTTAGCATACTCTTACACAAATTAGTCAATTGCTATGGTTCAAAAGCATATTTTGAAAATCTGAGATGACAGATGTTGTTAAGAAAAGGCTAAGCTTGAGAGTAGGCGCATTATTTTCATTTTATTTGCGATTTTCAGAAATCGTTAACGTTGCGTTATGCTAATGAGCCTGAGGCTTTAGTCACGATCCCGGATCCGGGATGGGGAGTTTCAAGAGGTTTTAACCAATGTATGTTCAAATAAATAATTTAGATACAATAGTAAAAAGTAAAAACAGATAAATAGAGTCATACGGATTATTTATTATTATTATTTATTATTATTATTTGTTCAGGGCTCTGACGCATAATTGTATTACAAGGAGTACATCCATTGATATAATGTAGGAGCACAATGGAATTATTTGAGTGTTTTAGTGATATGAAATAACTAAAAGTTGATGAATGAAAAGTTTTTGAACTGTACCATGCTCAATCAAACACAATTTACCCCAAAATAGTTTAGTCATGAGGTGAGACAAAAATGTTCTGCTGCCCCTTTAAGGGGCGGGCCATTACCGTGGTAAAAATGTTCTGCTGCCCCTTTAAGGGGCGGGCCATTACCGTGGTAAAGACACTCAGTGTCCGTCAGAGATCATCTCCATGTCTGCGTTACCAGTAGACAGTTGCAGCAAACACAAACGTATATTGAAAAACAACTAAGTATGTGAACAAAACGATGTAACTAGCCAAGAAACAACAAGACAAAAAAGTCACACTTTGGTAGCCTTTCAGGTCAAGTCAACCAACTTCTACATTTGGGCTTTTCGATTGGGGGTAAAAAAACAAAAAGTGTTCCCAAATGCTGTGTGGTGAAATAGACATCCTTACCCGGCGATGCCAAAATATACCCCATTTGGCAGGTGGCAACTTTCCACCCTACTCACAACGGTGTCTTTTAGCCCTGTCTTAGGTTTAGTTAGGACTACTACTTTATTTTAAGAATGTGAAATGTCAGGGAATAATAGTAGTGATTTTATTTCAGCTTTTATTTCTTTCATCACATTCTCAGCGTTTGGTCAGAAGTTTGGCATACACTCAGTTAGTATTTGCTTGCATTTTCTTTAAATTGTTTAACTTGGGTCAAATGTTTCGGTAGCTCACAAGCTTCCCACAATAAGTTGGGTGCATATATCCCCATAATTTTCTTTCCTCATGATGCCATCTATTTTGTGAAGTGCACCAGTCCCTCCTGCAGCAAAGCACCCCCACCACATGATACTGCCACCCCTGTACTTCACGGTTGGGATGGTGTTCTTCGGCTTGCAAGTCTCCCCCTTTTTCCCTCCAAACATAATGATGGTCATTATGTCCAAACTGTTCTATTTTTGTTTCATCAGACCAGAGGCCATTTCTCCAAAAAGTAAGATCTTTGTCCCCATGTGCAGTTGCAAACCGTAGTCTGGCTTTTTATGGCTGTTTTGGAATAGTGGCTTCTTCCTTGCTGAGCGGCCTTTCAGGTTATGTCAATATAGGACTTGTTTTACTGTGGATATAGACTCTTTTGTACCTGTTTCCTCCAGCATCTTCACAAGGTCCTTTGCTGATGTTCTGGGATTGATTTGCACTTTTTGCACAAAAGTATGTTCATCTCTAGGAGACAGAGCGCGTCTTCTTCCTGAGTGGTTTGACTGCAGCGTGGTCCCATGGTGTTTATACTTGTGTACTATTGTTTGTACAGATGAACGTGGTACCATCAGGCATTTGAAAATTGCTCCCAAGGATGAACCAGCCTTGTGGAGGTCTACAATTTCTTTTCTGAGGTCTTGGCTGATTTCTTTTGATTTTCCTATAATTTCAAGCAAAGAGGCACTGAGTTTGAAGGTAGGCCTTGAAATACATCCACAGGTACACCTCCAATTGACTCAAATGATGTCAATTAGCCCATCAGAAGCTTCTAAAGCCATGACATAATTTTCTGGAATTTTCAAAGCTATTTAAAGGCACAGTCAACTTAGTGTATGTAAACTTCTGACTTCTTCTGACTGGAATTGTGATACAGTGAAATAATCTGTCTGTAAACAATTGTTGGAAAAATTACTTATGTCGTGCACAAACTAGATGTCCTAACTGACTTGCCACATAGTTTAACAAGAAATATGTGGAGTGGTTGAGGAACGCGTTTTAATGACTCCAAACTAAGTGTATGTTAACTTCCGACTTCAACTGTACCTTATTAGTTCCTCATTGACGTACCCCATCAGAACCCAAAATATAAGCTTGTTTTTCTCCAATGTTTGTAAACAAAGTTAAGGTAAACAAACACTTTTATAGCCTCAAAACATGGTTAAAACTATTTTGGATGGTCAGTCCTTTCATCCATAGCTCTGTCTATGAATTTGAGGGTGGTTAAATTTCTCCCTTCCTTCAGCTTTATACCGACACATTGGCGGAGAGGATGCTTTGTTATTGTTTCAACTGCTGATTGCCCCTTTAAGTAAATAATTGTATAGCTCCACAAATGCTTGGTCAGTTTATCATTCTTCTCCTCTCATTTCTAACTTCTAGCTTTTCTGACTGGAACGGACAGACTGCCCAGAGGACGAAGTCTCTCCAAACTGCAGATGCAAATCACGTCTTTGGACAGTACTGACGCTGATGAATATTATCCGAAAGCACAAACCTGCTTTGTGACGTTATGCCTCCCTAACTACAGCAGTATCGACACACTACAGGAGAAGCTTCTCCATGCTATCACCCACTGTGATGTGTTTGGAGATGCTTGAAATGGGAAGCATGTTACTAGTAGCCTAGCAGTTTGTTTTTATCTACGTCTGTCAATATTATTATTTTATTTAGTCAATGAAGCACATTCAGAGCTAACAACTGAAAATATTCAGACATTAAGAGCAGTCTTTATAAAGATAAACTTTCATAAATGCTTAATGTTTTTTCCAGTGAAACCACTGTTAATAGAAACATTTACGCCTCCTCCGGACCCCTCGTAGCCTAATGTGCTGTTGATTGGTCAAATAATTATGAACTAAATGAATGAAAGCCAAACATACTTGAATGATCAAACAGTGGAGTAAATTGAGAGAAACTGAGAGCTCTTTATCTCTTTACAGATTGGCTGTGGGTATGAATTCTTAGGAACCCTCTTTCGGAAATGTTTGAATTTTAGCTAACCTAACCCTTTTCTATCCTTAACCTAATTCTCCTAATCTGCTACATTAATTATCCCAATTTGCTGTGTAAATTCTCCTAATCTCCTACGAAAAGTGAAATTCTAGTCAATTCTGACATAAACTGTAGGATATTCCATCTTGACAAAAAAAACTTTTCCTGGTAGCTAAAGGTCCGAAGATTCTGAGCATGTGCGTAATTCTCTACCTTACGCACAGCCTCTGCTACAGTTTGGCTGCCCAGAGAACAGGATACTCAGGTGAATGGTGCTTGTTTAATAAAGTTAGATCAAAGCTGAATCAATGTCTGCAAGATCACGTGATAGTATTCTACGTAACAGAATGAAATATAATAGCATCAGGGCTGTAGCTACATAAGAGGACAAATGAAAATAAGATCAGCTTTAATATTGCTGATAGATTGAGGCTTCTGTCAATGGGGCGGCAGGGTAGCCTAGTGGTTAGAGCGTTGGACTAGTAAACGGAAGATTGCGAGTTCAAACCCCCGACCTGACAAGGTACATGTCGTTCTGCCCCTGAACAGGCAGTTAACCCACTGTTCCCAGGCTGCCATTGAAAATAATAATTTGTTCTTAACTGACTTGCCTGGTTAAATAAAGGTAAAATAAAAAATGTTTTCTGCATCATTTCCAATCCCCCATATATTTTCTGGGTAAATATATATATATATATGTGTGTGTCTCCCTAAACGTACCAGTGATATATATATGATTTGTATCCATAAACCTACCACCCCTCCCCTAATTGGAGTAAACTAATGGACAACAACACTTTGGCTTCTACTTCCAGTTTATACATACAATATACATTTTATGGAAACAGTATATTTTACATTAGTTATCTTTTGTTTGTTTTTAGTCCCATCCTTCAGCTACCCTCAACCCCCCCTATCTATCTTTGAAGACCTCCCAGTTTGATTTCTCTTTGCCATTATATTTTTTTCAACTGTGCTGTGTAGGGCCTGAACTTATTGTTGAGAGCTAGAATAGTAGAATACATATTCTGCAATTGGCAGTTTTCCTCTTGTTATATGTCACTCAATTAGCTCATGTTAATTCATATTTTACAGATTGGTACATTAGCTATCCAAACTTGTACATTTTAGAAGACACTCTTATCCAGAGCAATTACAGTTAAGTAACTTGCTTAAGGGCACATCAGCAGATTTTTGACCTCGTCGGCTCAGGGATTCAATCCACCATCTTTTCGGTTACCAGCTCAATACCTGCTACCATGTAGTAATCATGGCCAAATGACTGACCGGGCACACAGGGCACGTGCCCAGGGGGCCCCCATTGATTTGGTTAGTTGTTCTCACTCAGATATCATGCTAACATGACATAAGTCATGGTAAAATGTGTAGAATTGCAGGAAATTAGCTGTGAAACTGCAAAAAAATACAAGTTCTGTAATGCAAATGTATTTGTTTACCTTTTGTTAATAAACTACTTTTTCTGCTTATAGATTCCTCTGTACATATTAAATTATAGTTTTTAATCCTCCCAGTGCTGAGTTGATGTGAGTTAATGTGTAGTGGCTAATTGTATAGTTAATAGGCTCTGTGTTTGCAGATTGACTGAGGTGAATGACGCTACAACAACAACAGTGATAATGGCTGGGAGTAATTTTGGCTTGTTTTTGCCATTTTCCAAATAGCATTTTTGAGTTTTTAAATTGTACAGAAATGCAGTATAGAAAGTCTATGGTGTGTTTGCTTCCACATGCCCACCTCCGTCCCCCTTAATGTTCCCTTACTTGAAAACTTGTTTCCAATCATCACATCTCCCACCTTCATCATCGCCTGGCTGTAGGGTCTCATGTAGGGGTCCACACTCAGGAACACAGCCTCCAACTGTGGGTGTTATTCATTAGTGAACACCGTACCAAAACGTTTTGCAGCGGAAAACATTTTGCAAAAAAAATTGTCATTTGTTCAAAGGTGTATTCATTAGTGCACACCGTTTTGCAAAAAATACGCATTTTTTTGGTGGGGGACAAATTCAGATTAGTCCCTCCCTGTTTCGGTGCAGATGACCTGTTTCTAATACAAATGTATTAACCACAGATTATCAAGTAATTTCACATAACATGGAATGTGTTAGAATTGCAAAATGAATGTGTTAATTTTGTGTGAAATTTTCAGTAGGGCTACTGCATGTGTCCAAGACAATTTTCCCCTCAGGGACATTAAAGGGCAATTACTCCCATTTTTAAACTTCAAATTCTTTATCTTTATCTAAATGCACCATTTCCACATATGTACACACTGGTATTGTGCTGCAGATAATGAAAACAAGGTTGAAAAGTGGTGGAATTGCCCTTTAAAGTCTATCCTATCCTATCCTCACCTGTCCATCTCTGGTCTGCAGCAGCATCTCCTCCCTCAGATGGAAATCACTAGCCTTGGGGAAACCCTGGAAGTGCTGGCGTAACGTCCAGGCCTTGGACACAGTCATGGTACTATGCTCCTCAAGTCTAAAGCAGTGGATCTGTAGAGACTGGCTGGAGGGAAGAGGAGGACTCAGGGGTTTGAGTGTATGAGAGGGACAGAGAGAGATATAGAACATCTGTTGTGTCTCTAGGATGGAAATCACATTGTAAATATTTGCATTCCTCTGTGCATATCCTAATAAATCTTATCACAGCTGTACAGCTATGTTACACAGGGCAGGTCATGAAAACTATTGTTTGCCTATGTTTACTCAGAGTAGGTCATGAAAACGATTCTTTACCCATGGTTACTCACGGCCGGTCATGAAAACTATTGATATGACATAAAAACAGAAAGCTACATTTTCATTTCTATTTGCCATATATTTTTCAATTGTGCTGTGTTGGGTCTCACAGGGTGGCAGGGTAGCCTAGTGGTTAGAGTGTTGGACTAGTAACCGGAAGGTTGCAAGTTCAAATCTCTAACCTGATAAGGTACAAATCTGTTGTTCTGCCCCTGAACAAGGCAGTTAGTTAACCCACTGTTCCTAGGCCATCATTGAAAATAAGAATTTGTTCTTAACTGACTTGCCTAGTTAAATAAAGGTTAAAAAGACTTGTTGTTAGAATACATAACATGCATTTTTGAAACTTGGTTGCACATTGGCAGTTTTCCTCTTGTTATATGTCAATTAATTAGTCCATCTCAGTTACACTTTACAGATTAGCGTTTAGGATTAAATAACTTGTTTAATGGCACATTGACCGATTTTTCACCTAGCTGGCTCAGGGATTCAAACCAGCAACCTTTCTGTTACCGGCTTAATGCTCTTAACAGCTAGACTTACAGATCTCTCTGTACATATGCAATTATAGTTTTTAATCCCAGTGCTGAGTTATTGTGAGTTAATGTGTAGTGGCTAATTGTATAGCTAATAGGCTATGTGTTTTGTAGATCGACTGAGATTTATTAAGCTACAGCAACCAATGTGATTGTTTTTGAATCGTATAGAAATGCAGTAAATGAGCTTCAACTTCAGACCTCACTAAAACTCAGACCCTGGCAATGGCCATGAATACCATAGTAGGATTATAATGTTACTGTAAGACAAAAAAAACACACAAATCGGGTCTTTAGCTTTGGGGAAGAGGGTTTCAGGTTTGCGGAATGGGGCTGGCAGTTAACCCTTACCACATCTTCACCTGGCTATCAGCTGAGCCTTGTCTGGCAGCGAAACAGTTCATTCAGCCTCATTT
>NC_088220.1:85816745-85921149 GCF_036934945.1 Oncorhynchus masou masou | reverse complement strand
CCAATGTATGTTCAAATAAATAATTTAGATACAATAGTAAAAAGTAAAACAGATAAGAGTCATACGGATTATTTATTATTATTATTTATTTATTATTATTTATTTTTTTAATTATAATTATTATTATTTGTTCAGGGCTCTGACGCATAAATGTATTACAAGGAGTACATCCATTGATATAATGTAGGAGCACAATGGAATTATTTGAGTGTTTTAATGATATGAAATAACTAAAAGTTAATGAATGAAAAGTTTTTGAACTGTACCATGCTCAATCAAACACAATTTACCCCAAAATAGTTTAGTCATGAGGTGAGACAAAAATGTTCTGCTGCCCCTTTAAGGGGCGGGCCATTACCGTGGTAAAAATGTTCTGCTGCCCCTTTAAGGGGCGGGCCATTACCGTGGTAAAGACACTCAGTGTCCGTCAGAGATCATCTCCATGTCTGCGTTACCAGTAGACAGTTGCAGCAAACACAAACGTATATTGAAAAACAACTAAGTATGTGAACAAAACGATGTAACTAGCCAAGAAACAACAAGACAAAAAAGTCACACTTTGGCAGCCTTTCAGGTCAAGTCAACCAACTTCTACATTTGGGCTTTTCGATTGGGGGTAAAAAAACAAAAAGTGTTCCCAAATGCTGTGTGGTGAAATAGACATCCTTACCCGGCGATGCCAAAATATACCCCCATTTGGCAGGTGGCAACTTTCCACCCTACTCACAACGGTGTCTTTTAACTACATTTTGCTTTACTAAGCAGACCATCATAATGTAGTTAACTTCTTCGATATAGGGGGCGCTCTTTCAATTTTTGGATAAAAAAAAACGTTCCCATTTTAAACAAGATATTTTGTCACGAAAAGATGCTCGACTATGCATATAATTGACAGCTTTGGAAAGAAAACACTGACGTTTCCAAAACTGCAAAGATATTGTCTGTAAGTGCCACAGAACTAATGATACAGGCGAAACCAAGATAAAATTTCATACAGGAAATGGCCCAGATTTTGAATGCGCTGTGTTCCAATGTCTCCTTATATGGCTGTGAATGCGCCAGGAATGAGCCTACACTTTCTGTCGTTTCCAAAAGGTGTCTGCAGCATTGTGACGTATTTGTAGGCATATCATTGGAAGATTGACCATAAGAGACTACATTTACCAGGTGCCCGCTAGGGGGTGCTTCCGGGTTGGAGCGAGCGGTCGCATCTACACTTCGGTCCGCAGGTAGTATAACTTTTCATTACATTTCATTATAGTACAACGGTTTGATTTGTCTAATCTTAGCAATTTCTTCTTAGCTAGCTACATAGCCGTCTTTGTATCAAAGATAATTGCGTAATTATTGTATTTCGTCGTCCTAACGTAGTCTACACTGCTATCTGCCCAGCAGCTAGCTAACGTCCACCGTCTACCGAATACCAGCACTGTAGAAACTATTACACTCAACGACTTGATTAGTGTAGTGTTAGCTAGCTACATAGTTGTCTTTGCTGTCTTCGTATCCAAGATAATTGTGTAGTTTAGAGTGTGTACACTTAGAGTGATTATCTTAATTTACCGAGGTTAGCTAGCCAGCTATTTGTCGTCCTTAACGTAGGAGATACTGCTAGCTAGCTAGCCAACAGCTAGCCAACGTCTACCAAATAGAACTTCAACAACCCGGTCAACATTCCGCTTCGCTCCACAGGTAGTATCACATTTTCATTTCACTTCATTACAGTACAACGGTTTGATTTGTTTGATCGTAGCTAGCTAGCTACATAGCCGTCTTTGTATCAAAGACAATTGTGTAGTCTAGAGCGATTTTCTAGGTTAGCTAGCCAGCTATTGTCGTTCTTTAACGTAACGTAACGTAATCAACACTGCTAGCTAGCCAGCTAGCCCGAATAGCAGCACTGTAGAAACTATTACACTCAACGGAACGACTTGATTAGTGTAGTGTCAACAACGCAGCCACTGCCAGCTAGCCTACAAAGTCAACAACGCAGCCACTGCCAGTTAGCCTACTCCAGCAGTACTGTATCATTTCAATCATTTTAGTCAATAAGATTCTTGCTACGTACGCTTAACTTTCTGAACATTCGAGACGTGTAGTCCACTTGTCATTCCAATCTCCTTTGCATTAGCGTAGCCTCTTCTGTAGCCTGTCAACTATGTGTCTATCTATCCCTGTTCTCTCCTCTCTGCACAGACCATACAAACGCTCCACACCGCGTGGCCGCGGCCACCCTAATCTGGTGGTCCCAGCGCGCACGACCACGTGGAGTTCCAGGTCTCCGGTAGCCTCTGGAACTGCCGATCTGCGGCCAACAAGGCAGAGTTCATCTCAGCCTATGCCTCCCTCCAGTCCCTCGACTTCTTGGCACTGACGGAAACATGGATCACCACAGATAACACTGCTACTCCTACTGCTCTCTCTTCGTCCGCCCACGTGTTCTCGCACACCCGAGAGCTTCTGGTCAGCGGGGTGGTGGCACCCGGGATCCTCATCTCTCCCAAGTGGTCATTCTCTCTTTCTCCCCTTACCCATCTGTCTATCGCCTCCTTTGAATTCCATGCTGTCACAGTTACCAGCCCTTTCAAGCTTAACATCCTTATCATTTATCGCCCTCCAGGTTCCCTCGGAGAGTTCATCAATGAGCTTGATGCCTTGATAAGCTCCTTTCCTGAGGACGGCTCACCACAGTCCTGGGCGTTTTTAACCTCCCCACGTCTACCTTTGACTCATTCCTCTCTGCCTCCTTCTTTCCACTCCTCTCCTCTTTTGACCTCACCCTCTCACCTTCCCCCTACTCACAAGGCAGGCAATACGCTCGACCTCATCTTTACTAGATGCTGTTCTTCCACTAACCTCATTGCAACTCCCCTCCAAGTCTCCGACCACTACCTTGTATCCTTTTCCCTCTCCCTCTCATCCAACACTTCCCACACTGCCCCTACTCGGATGGTATCGCGCCGTCCCAACCTTCGCTCTCTCTCCCCCGCTACTCTCTCCTCTTCCATCCTATCATCTCTTCCCTCTGCTCAAACCTTCTCCAAACTATCTCCTGATTCTGCCTCCTCAACCCTCCTCTCTTCCCTTTCTGCATCCTTTGATTCTCTATGTCCCCTATCCTCCAGGCCGGCTCGGTCCTCCCCTCCCGCTCCGAGGCTCGACGACTCATTGCGAGCTCACAGAACAGGGCTCCGGGCAGCCGAGCGGAAATGGAGGAAAACTCGCCTCCCTGCGGACCTGGCATCCTTTCACTCCCTCCTCTCTACATTTTCCTCCTCTGTCTCTGCTGCTAAAGCCACTTTCTACCACTCTAAATTCCAAGCATCTGCCTCTAACCCTAGGAAGCTCTTTGCCACCTTCTCCTCCCTCCTGAATCCTCCTCCCCCTCCCCCCCTCCTCCCTCTCTGCAGATGACTTCGTCAACCATTTTGAAAAGAAGGTCGACGACATCCGATCCTCGTTTGCTAAGTCAAACGACACCGCTGGTTCTGCTCACACTGCCCTACCCTGTGCTCTGACCTCTTTCTCCCCTCTCTCTCCAGATGAAATCTCGATTCTTGTGACGGCCGGCCGCCCAACAACCTGCCCGCTTGACCCTATCCCCTCCTCTCTTCTCCAGACCATTTCCGGAGACCTTCTCCCTTACCTCACCTCGCTCATCAACTCATCCCTGACCGCTGGCTACGTCCCTTCCGTCTTCAAGAGAGCGAGAGTTGCCCCCTTCTGAAAAAACCTACACTCGATCCCTCCGATGTCAACAACTACAGACCAGTATCCCTTCTTTCTTTTCTCTCCAAAACTCTTGAACGTGCCGTCCTTGGCCAGCTCTCCCGCTATCTCTCTCAGAATGACCTTCTTGATCCAAATCAGTCAGGTTTCAAGACTAGTCATTCAACTGAGACTGCTCTTCTCTGTATCACGGAGGCGCTCCGCACTGCTAAAGCTAACTCTCTCTCCTCTGCTCTCATCCTTCTAGACCTATCGGCTGCCTTCGATACTGTGAACCATCAGATCCTCCTCTCCACCCTCTCCGAGTTGGGCATCTCCGGCGCGGCCCACGCTTGGATTGCGTCCTACCTGACAGGTCGCTCCTACCAGGTGGCGTGGCGAGAATCTGTCTCCCTCGCCACGCGCTCTCACCACTGGTGTCTCCCAGGACTCTGTTCTAGGCCCTCTCCTATTCTCGCTATACACCAAGTCACTTGGCTCTGTCATAACCTCACATGGTCTCTCCTATCATTGCTATGCAGACGACACACAATTAATCTTCTCCTTTCCCCCTTCTGATGACCAGGTGGCGCATCTCTGCATGTCTGGCAGACATATCAGTGTGGATGACGGATCACCACCTCAAGCTGAACCTCGGCAAGACGGAGCTGCTCTTCCTCCCGGGGAAGGACTGCCCGTTCCATGATCTCGCCATCACGGTTGACAACTCCATTGTGTCCTCCTCCCAGAGCGCTAAGAACCTTGGTGTGATCCTGGACAACACCCTGTCGTTCTCAACTAACATCAAGGCGGTGGCCCGTTCCTGTAGGTTCATGCTCTACAACATCCGCAGAGTACGACCCTGCCTCACACAGGAAGTGGCGCAGGTCCTAATCCAGGCACTTGTCATCTCCCGTCTGGATTACTGCAACTCGCTGTTGGCTGGGCTCCCTGCCTGTGCCATTAAACCCCTACAACTCATCCAGAACGCCGCAGCCCGTCTGGTGTTCAACCTTCCCAAGTTCTCTCACGTCACCCCGCTCCTCCGCTCTCTCCACTGGCTTCCAGTTGAAGCTCGCATCCGCTACAAGACCATGGTGCTTGCCTACGGAGCTGTGAGGGGAACGGCACCGCAGTACCTCCAGGCTCTGATCAGGCCCTACACCCAAACAAGGGCACTGCGTTCATCCACCTCTGGCCTGCTCGCCTCCCTACCACTGAGGAAGTACAGTTCCCGCTCAGCCCAGTCAAAACTGTTCGCTGCTCTGGCCCCCCAATGGTGGAACAAACTCCCTCACAACGCCAGGACAGCGGAGTCAATCACCACCTTCCGGAGACACCTGAAACCCCACCTCTTTAAGGAATACCTAGGATAGGATAAAGTAATCCTTCTCACCCCCCCTTAAATGATTTAGATGCACTATTGTAAAGTGGCTGTTCCACTGGATGTCATAAGGTGAATTCACCAATTTGTAAGTCGCTCTGGATAAGAGCGTCTGCCAAATGACTTAAATGTAAATGTCCTCCGTCGAAATTATTGCGCAATCTCCAGCTGCGTCCACTTTTCCATTTGGTTCAGAGGAGAAAGGCAACTGCCACGAATGATTATCATCGAATAGATATGTGAAAAACACCTTGAGGATTGATTCTAAACAACGTTTGCCATCTTTCTGTCGATATTATGGAGTTAATTTGGAAAAAAGTTTGGCGTTGTAATGACTGAATTTTTTTTCTTTTTTCTTAGCCAAACGTGATGAACAAAACGGAGTGATTTCTCCTACACAAATAATCTTTTTGGAAAAACTGAACATTTGCTATCTAACTGAGAGTCTCCTCATTGAAAACATCTGAAGTTCTACAAAGGTAAATGATTTTATTTGAATGCTTTTCTTGTTTTTGTGAAAATGTTGCCTGCTGAATGCTAGGCTTAATGCTATGCTAGCTATCAATACTCTTACACAAATGCTTGTGTAGCTATGGTTGAAAAGCATATTTTGAAAATCTGAGACGACAGTGTTGTTAACAAAAGGCTAATAAGCTTGTGAGCCAATATATTTATTTAATTTCATTTGCGATTTTCATGAATAGTTAACGTTGCATTATGCTAATGAGCTTGAGGCTATGATTACGCTCCCGGATACAGAGTTGCTCGACGCTAAGGGGTCCTCTACCTCATATGTCTGATGATGGTGGTGGCCACACACAGGAACTGGCTGATGAGGGGTAGAGGGAGAACCTTTGGAGTGCTGTGTCCCTGGGGTTTGTCCTCCTTGGCCGTGGAGGAAGAGGAAGAGGAGGCTCCTTCACCACGGGTCTCCTTCTGGCCCAGGTTGGTGAACCACAGCACATGGAGCAGCTCCACCACAGCACTCAGCAGACCCTGGTCTACATGTCTGGAGGAGAGAAGAGGGGTTTTATTCTACAGCAGCCCTGGTACTATTTTAACTCTTGATTCTTCTCTAATGACGCCCTCCCCCTCCCCCGGAGCACACTGACCACCACCACCCCCCCGGAGCACACTGACCCCCCCGAGCACACTGACCCCCCCACCCCGGAGCACACTGACCCCCCCACCCCGGAGCACACTGACACCCCCCCCCCCCACCACCTCTGGTCACTGTGCTTCCTGGAGAAGGCAACTTTTTGTTATTGTTGTTTAAAATAAATAAATTCAGAACCAGAATGTCTGACTAGATGATTTAAATAGTAAAGATGAAATCCAGACAGTATATCTCACCTCCTCTCGAGCAGCTGCAGAATCCAGGTGAGGAGCCCGTGGCCCTTGGTCAGGTTGTAGGCTGCTTTGGTCACACGACCAGCCTGGTGCAGGACTCTCACTATCAGAGTCTGGTAGAGAACGTCACACACAGGAGGAGAGACAACGGTCATGAACATGAACACATACTTTATTGAAATACTGTGTATTTAAACAAGGGGGTAATCAGTATATTTCCAAAACATAAAAGTGTTGGACATATAACGTAAATGAATATGTGCCCATTGATTCAGAAGACGCTAAATGCCTTGTGAGTTTAGTTCAACTGTCCTCCCAATCAGAACCCAAAATATCAGCTTGTTTTTCTCCGATGTTTGTAAACAAAGTAAATGTAAACATAGTCTCATAACATGGTTGAAACTATCATTTTTATATCAGGGATGGTCAGTCCTTTGTCTATGAATTTGAGAGTGGTCCCATTTCTCCAGCCCTATCCCTCTTAGCTTTTTACCCTAACAGGCAGGTTTTTACCAAAACAGGGGCGGGGAGTTAGCTTTGTTATTGTTTCTGCTGCTAATTTTGCAGTGCAACCAGGGTACATGATCAGAGATGCAAACTGAAAATGACCCCCCCCCCCCCCCCCCAAAAAAAAAAAAAAAATCTATACTTAGTGGAAAATTATTTATTCTTAAGAGAAAGACAAAGCAGCAATTGTGAGGTAGTGCTAGTCCTTTTTGTTTTACCTGTGTGTGTGTGTGTGTGTGTGCGTGTGTGCGTCAGCGTTTCCGTTAGCTGGTAATAGCCGGCTTTTGGCCGTAAAAATGTTTTAAAAGCCGATCGATAAAATTGGCACCGGCTAATCGCCTGGGTGAAGAAAACAAAAAAATACTATCGAGTAATAATGCTTTTTATTCATTACATTTGACTGGTCATGTTTATCAGTCTATGGGTTCATTTGCATAACCTAGAGGAATTAAATTGGCACGTGTATATTTGTAACACCAGTAGTCTATTGTTTTATACAGACTTCCAAATACTATTGAAACCAGTAGTCTATTGTTTTATACAGACTTCCAAATACCATTGAAACCAGTAGTCTATTGTTTTATACAGACTTCCAAATACCATTGAAACCAGTAGTCTATTGTTTTATAAAGACATACCATTGAAACCAGTAGTCTATTGTTTTATAAAGACTTCCAAATACCATTGAAACCAGTAGTCTATTGTTTTATAAAGACTTCCACATACCATTGAAACCAGTAGTCTATTGTTTTATACAGACATATACCATTGAAACCAGTAGTCTATTGTTTTATAAAGACATACCATTGAAACCAGTAGTCTATTGTTTTATACAGACATATACCATTGAAACCAGTAGTCTATTGTTTTATACAGACATATACCATTGAAACCAGTCTATTTCTCTCATGTTCTACAGGTTTTTAACTTTCTTTCATTGTCTGGTAGCCGACTTGATTTGTACGCATTGCTGTGCTAATAATGTTAAGAAATAGTTCATTAGCATTTTAAGCTCAACGTTCTGAGCACCTTTGGTCAGCTGTGAGTCTTTCTGGGTAAATCTCTTAGAGTCTTCCACACCTGGATTTTTTATTTTTTTTGTTAACCTTTATTTAACTAGGCAAGTCAGTTAAGAACAAATTCTTATTTTCAATGACGGCCTCGGAACAGTGGGTTAACTGCCTGTTCAGGGGCAGAACGACAGATTTGTACCTTGTCAGCTCGGGGATTTGAACTTGCAACCTTTCGGTTACAATGCTCTAACCACTAGGCTACCCTGCCGCCCCAATTGTGGGACATATGCACATTATTCTTTAAAAAAATTGTCAAATTGGTTTTGCCATAGATTTTCAAGTAGATTTAAGTCAAAACTGTAACTCGGCCACTCCGGAACATTCACTCTTCTTGGTAAACAACTCCAGTGTAGATTTGGCCTTGTGTTTTAGGTTATTGTCCTTCTGAAAGGTGAATTAATCTCCCAGTGTCTGGTGGAAAGCAGATTGAACCAGGTTTCCCCTCTAGGATGTTGCCTGTCCTTAGCTCCATTCGGTTTATTTTTTTTATCCTGAAAAACTCCCTAGTCCTTAACGATTACAAGCATACCCATAACATGATGCAGCCACCTCTATGCATGTAAACATGGAGAGTGGTACTCAGTAATGTATTGGATTTGCCCCTAAACATAACACCTTGTATTCAGGACAAAAAGTGAATTGCTCTGCCACATGTATTGGTGTATTACTTTAATTCCTTGTTGGTATATTTTATTCTGTACGGGATTCCTTCTTCATTCTGTCATTTAGGTTAGCATTAGGGAGTAACTACAATGTTGTTGATCAATCCTCAGTCTTCTCCTATCACAGTCATCAAACTCCGTAACTGTTTTAAAGACACCATTGGTCTCATGGTGAAATCCCTGAGCGGTTTCCTTCCTCTCCGGCAACTGAGTTAGGAAGGACGTCTGTATCTTTGTATTGACAGGGTGTATTGATACACCATCCAAAGTGTAGGTGCCCTTCTTTACGAGGCATTGGAAAACCTCCCTGGTCTTTGTGGTTGAATCTGTATTTGAAATTCACTGTTCAACTGAGGGACTTTACATATAATTGTATGTGTGGGGTACAGAGATGAGGTAGTCATTTAAAAAACATTATGTTAAACACTATTATTGCACACAGAGTAAGTCCATGAAACTTATTACGTGACTTTTTAAACAAATCTATACTCCTGAACTTTAGGCTTGCCATAACAAAGGTGTTGAATACTGACTCAAGACATCAGCTTTTCATTAAAACATTTTTTAAAAACGAACATAATTCCACTTTGATATTATGTGGTCCTGTGTGTAGCTCAGTAACAACAAATCTACATTGAATCCATTTTAAATTCAGTCTGTAACAAATAAATGTGGAAAACGTCAAGGGGTGGTGAACACTTTCGGAAAGGCTCCGTGAAATCAAATCAAATTTTATTTGCCGAATACAATTTCACCTTACAGTGAAATGCTTACTTACAAGCTCTTAATAAGCAACAACACAGTTTGGCACGGTTGGTTTAGAGCCAATAAAAATAAATGTCAGTCATTCCCCCCGGCGCCATCTCTCATTTTAACATGCATTGAACAGTCTACTTTTGCTAACAGTGATGGAGTTACATCATTAGCATAAATCATGACTAATCCAATCAAATCATCACTTCAGGAATAGTGATGATTTGATTGGATTAGTCATGATTTATGCTAATGATATAACGAGTAGTCCATCTTACATGAGTCTGCATTGGAATGCTTCATTTTAAAAGGTATAATTTTAAAAATGTTGAAAACGTACTTCCCCAAACTAGAAACTGACACGCTGCCCATGAAAATTGCTGGTGATTTTGCTGTTTGTTACTGGTCTTGTTGGCTGAGGAAAAGTACACGTGGACATTTATAGTAACATATTCAACGTGCAAAATAAGGAAACTCGTAGTTGCGTCCTCGATGTTCTGCGTAAGATGAATTACCACGATGTCAAAAGGTGATTTCTGTCATTCTGAGGTGTCACACCCAATGCATGTTGGGAAAAACATCAGGTACATCTATTAAAAATGTCCGGTAAATTAAAATGCTGCTGGTCAACTGTGTCTGGCGCCACATTTTCATAATGGAAAACCCTGGCGCGTGTGTGTGGTTGTGTTGGTACCTGAGTGTGTTGGTCACAGAGTGGGCTGAAACCTGGTGTGTGTGTGTGTGTGTGTGTGTGTGTGTGTGTGTGTGTGTGTGTGTGTGTGTGTGTGTGTGTGTGTGTGTGTGTGTGTGTGTGTCTGTGTTGGTACCTGAGTGTGTTGGTCACAGAGTGGGCTGCAGCAGAATCCTAGCAGTGTCTGAAAGATCCCCTGTTGGTCCAGCAGATCATAACACTGTCTGTCTTTCAGGCCCTCCTCGAGGACAGACAGAATCCACTCCCTCTCCATTTTGTGCTGAGAGGAGAGACAACATTATATCATGGGACGAGTCACCTCCATACTGATAACATCCACTGGGCTCAACACACAGCATCCAAGTTTAATAATGGGACAAACACCAATCCAATTTGACAGAGTAGTTTCTCAGCCAACTATTTCATTCATCATAGGACAACCTATTAGAATACTGTCAGTTACAAAGGACAACCTATTAGAATACTGTCAGTTACAAAGGACAACCTATTAGAATACTGTCAGTTACATAGGACTAAAGGACAACCTATTAGAATACTGTCAGTTACATAGGACAACCTACTAGAATACTGTCAGTTACAAAGGACAACCTACTAGAATACTGTCAGTTACAAAGGACTAAAGGACAACCTATTAGAATACTGTCAGTTACATAGGACTAAAGGACAACCTATTAGAATACTGTCAGTTACAAAGGACAACCTATTAGAATACTGTCAGTTACAAAGGACAACCTATTAGAATACTGTCAGTTACATAGGACTAAAGGACAACCTACTAGAATACTGTCAGTTACATAGGACAACCTATTAGAATACTGTCAGTTACATAGGACAACCTATTAGAATACTGTCAGTTACATAGGACAACCTATTAGAATACTGTCAGTTACATAGGACAACCTATTAGAATACTGTCAGTTACATAGGACAACCTATTAGAATACTGTCAGTTACAAAGGACTAAAGGACAACCTATTAGAATACTGTCAGTTACAAAGGACAACCTATTAGAATACTGTCAGTTACATAGGACAACCTATTAGAATACTGTCAGTTACAAAGGACTAAAGGACAACCTATTAGAATACTGTCAGTTACAAAGGACAACCTATTAGAATACTGTCAGTTACATAGGACTAAAGGACAACCTATCTGTAAGACTAACACTATACTACTATAATACTGGCACTATACTACTGTAAGACTGGCACTATACTACTATAATACTAACACTATACTACTGTAAGACTGGCACTATACTACTGTAATACTGGCACTATACTACTGTAAGACGAACACTATACTACTATAATACTAACACTATACTACTATAATACTGGCACTATACCACTGTAATACTGGCACTATACTACTGTAATACTGGCACTATACTACTGTAATACTGGCACTATACTACTGTAATACTGGCACTATACTACTGTAATACTGGCACTATACTACTGTAATACTGGCACTATACTACTGTAAGACTAACACTATACTACTGTAAGACTAACGCTATACTACCGTAATACTGGCACTATACTACTGTAATACTGGCACTATACTACTGTAAGACTAACACTATACTACTATAATACTAACACTATACTACTATAATACTGGCACTATACTACCGTAATACTGGCACTATACTACTGTAAGACTAACACTATACTACTATAATACTAACACTATACTACTGTAAGACTAACACTATACTACTATAATACTAACACTATACTACTGTGATACTGGCACTATACTACTGTAAGACTTAACACTATACTACCGTAATACTGGCACTATACTACCGTAATACTGGCACTATACTACTGTAAGACTAACAATATACTACTAGAATACTAACACTATACTACTGTAATACTATACTACTGTAATACTGACACTATACTACTGTAATACTATACTACTGTAATACTGACACTATACTACTGTAATACTAACCCTATAATACTGTAATACTATACTACTGTAATACTGTACTACTATATTACTGTACTACTATAATACTGTACTACTGTAATTCTATACTACCGTAATTCTATACTACTGTAATTCTATACTACTGTAATACTGTAATTCTATACTACTGCAATACTTTAATACTATACTACTGTAATACTGTACTACTGTAATTCTATACTACTATACTACTGTAATTCTATACTACTGTAATACTATACTACTGTAATTCTATACTACTGTAATACTATACTACTGTAATTCTATACTACTGTAAATCTATACTACTGTAATACTTTACCTCCATGTCACTACTGTAATACTATACTACTGTCTATACTACTGTAATACTATACTACTGTAATTCTACACTACTATAATACTATACTACTGTAATTCTATACTACTGTAAATCTATACTACTGTAATACTTTACCTCCATGTCACAGCTGTAGAACAGTTTGAAGAACTCCGGAACCCTTCTGAAGTCCAGACACTGATGGGAGAGCAGGAAGCGGTTCACCACCACGTACATGTGCTCCTCTGGTTTCAGCATCTGCCGGGCCACCTTGGTGACGTACGTGGTCAGTACGAAGGGCATCCTGAGGTTCTGCTGTCTGATCCCATTCTTTACCATGTCCAGCAGGTACAGCAGCTGGGGTGGGTTGGGGGGACACAGAGAGAGAGACCTGGTTAATATGGAACATTACCACTCATGTTCAAGGCCATGTTTGTGTCTGAAATGACTGTCTTTTCCCTATATACACCGAGTGCACAAAACATTAGGAACACCTGCTCTTTCCATGACAAAGACTGACCAGTTGAATCCAGGTGAAAGATATGATCCCCTTATTGATGACACTTGTTAAATCCACTTCAATCGGTGTAGATGACGGGGAGGAGACTGGGGTTAAATAAGGATTTTTAAGCCTTGAGACAATTGAGACATGGATTGTGTGTGTGTGTGTGTGTGCCATTCTGAGGGTGAATGGACAAGATGCAACTCAATATCAGGAAGGTGTTCCTAATGTTTTGTACACTCAGTACATCTCACCATCTCTCTCACATGAGATGAACTGCAAATGATGAGAGACCAGTGTGTGTGTGTGTGTGTGTTCGTGTGTTATTTGCGCGTACATGCATGTGTGTGTGAGCCTGATTGTGTGTGTGTGTGTACCTGTCTCTTCTCTCTGAAGCGAGCAGCCTCCAGATGATGGTGGTATGAAGCCAGGACCTGATAGGCCGCTGCCCTCAGCTTGGGGTCGTAACTACTCAGGGACACCATCGTCACACCAAGGCCGTGACTCGACACAAACTTCAGACAGTCGATCACAGACTCTGTCACAGGACAGGAAGGACAGGAAGTTTGGTTGAGCAAGAAGGCTGTGCAGTAACAACACCATTAGTTCAACGTCGCAGCGTGTTTTTAGATATCCCATAATCAGGGATTTATTGATTAATAAAAAAATAAAAGTGGTTTCGCAAACAATATTGACGCTAAATAAGCGAGGAACACGTTTTTAGTTTGGCCTACTAGCAGACTAAAATGGTGCGGTAGGGTAGCCTAGTGGTTAGAGTGTAGAGGAGGCAGGTAGCCTAGTGGTTAGAGTGTAGAGGAGGCAGGTAGCCTAGTGGTTAGAGTGTAGAGGTGGCAGGTAGCCTAGTGGTTAGAGTGTAGAGGCGGCAGGGTAGCCTAGTGGTTAGAGTGTAGAGGTGGCAGGTAGCCTAGTGGTTAGAGTGTAGAGGAGGCAGGTAGCCTAGTGGTTAGAGTGTAGGGACGGCAGGTAGCATAGTGGTTAGAGTGTAGAGGAGGCAGGTAGCCTAGTGGTTAGAGTGTAGGGACGGCAGGTAGCATAGTGGTTAGAGTGTAGAGGAGGCAGGTAGCCTAGTGGTTAGAGTGTAGAGGTGGCAGGTAGCCTAGTGGTTAGAGTGTAGGGGCGGCAGGTAGCCTAGTGGTTAGAGTGTAGAGGAGGCAGGTAGCCTAGTGGTTAGAGTGTAGAGGGGGCAGGTAGCCTAGTGGTTAGAGTGTAGAGGAGGCAGGTAGCCTAGTGGTTAGAGTGTAGAGGAAGCAGGTAGACTAGTGGTTAAAGTGTAGAGGCGGCAGGGTAGCCTAGTGGTTAGAGTGTAGAGGTGGCAGGTAGCCTAGTGGTTAGAGTGTAGGGACAGCAGGTAGCATAGTGGTTAGAGTGTAGAGGAGGCAGGTAGCCTAGTGGTTAGAGTGTAGAGGAGGCAGGTAGCCTAGTGGTTAGAGTGAAGAGGTGGCAGGTAGCCTAGTGGTTAGAGTGTAGAGGAGGCAGGTAGCCTAGTGGTTAGAGTGTAGAGGTGGCAGGTAGCCTAGTGGTTAGAGTGTAGAGGTGGCAGGTAGCCTAGTGGTTAGAGTGTAGAGGTGGCAGGTAGCTTAGTGGTTAGAGTGTAGGGACAGCAGGTAGCATAGTGGTTAGAGTGTAGAGGAGGCAGGTAGCCTAGTGGTTAGAGTGTAGAGGTGGCAGGTAGCCTAGTGGTTAGAGTGTAGAGGAGGCAGGTAGCCTAGTGGTTAGAGTGTAGAGGTGGCAGGTAGCCTAGTGGTTAGAGTGTAGAGGTGGCAGGTAGCCTAGTGGTTAGAGTGTAGAGGCGGCAGGGTAGCCTAGTGGTTAGAGTGTAGAGGTGGCAGGTAGCCTAGTGGTTAGAGTGTAGAGGAGGCAGGTAGCCTAGTGGTTAGAGTGTAGGGACGGCAGGTAGCATAGTGGTTAGAGTGTAGAGGAGGCAGGTAGCCTAGTGGTTAGAGTGTAGAGGAGGCAGGGTAGCCTAGTGGTTAGAGCGTTGGACTAGTAACCAGAAGGTTGCAAGTTCAAACCCCCGAGCTGACAATCTGTCGTTCTGCCCCTGAACAGGCAGTTAACCCACTGTTCCTAGGCCGTCATTGAAAATAAGAATTTGTTCTTAACTGACTTGCTTCGTTAAATAAAGGTAAAAAATAAAACTTCAATGTTCTTTAGTATTATTTTTGATAAATGTCTTTTTAAAAAGTCTCACCATCTTTTGACTGTGTGAAATGTCTCAGAAAAGTGTGTTATTTAAAATGCTTGGAGGTTTAAAATGCTTGGATGTTCAGGTCATTGGTAGTAGTCACCTGGCTGAAGCATGGCGCTGAAGAGAGGCAGGAGGAAGCAGGGGTCGTACACACTCCCAAGATCCTTCACTTCCTCATCTTTGAAAATCATCTCTTTACCCTCCTGTTGAAGGAAAGATGAGTGGAGTGTCATATCATATCGACATCTTATCGTTACACCACATGAACAGGGCCAAGAGTTTTCCCAGAATACATCAAACAGGAAGCAATCTGGGGACTAGTTCGTCTAGTTATAGTCTAATTAAAAAGGTCCCGAGTCCTTTCTTTGTCAGATCACACATTCAGGAAATACTCCAGTATCTAAACATGATGTGTGTGTGTGTGTGTGTGTGTGTGTGTGTGTGTGTGTGTGTTACCTGTAGGATGATCCTGCGTTGCAGGGGGAAGTGAGTGATGGTGTTGATCATGGTGTCAGGGCTGAGCAGAGCCAGCAGGTCCTCAGAGCTGGGTTGCTGCCACAAGGAAACGCCCAGGCTTCTCCGGGCCTTGTGGTGCTCCACCGCCGCTGGGCCCCAAAGCATGCACCTGCAGGTCACACACACACACACACCAGTGTAATAGCACGGACGTGCAAACACACACAACTTATTTATAATGAAAGATAATAAAAATGAATGAACTTACTGAAAGTCTACCAGACTGACGCCGTTTCGTTCGTACTCCTGCAGCAGCAGTAACAGATTCTGATCTGCACAGAAAAGACGTGTTGGCCAACTGTAGAACGGAAGACATTTAAAAGCACACAGAAGGAACAGCTCTGTTACCTGTGGTACTGAGAGTAGCGCCGTACCCTCCCAGTAGGACTACGAAGTGGCTGCTGCTACAGACAGCAGGACTTCTCTTCACGAGGCTGAGCAGGAGAGAGACCAGGGCCTCTGGAAGAGAGCGCAGACAGAGAACTGTGTTAACTAGTGTTTAGTGTGTTACATAGTGTACAGTGTGTTACATAGTGTGTGTTATTTACAGTGTGTTACATAGTGTGTTACATACAGTGCTCAGTGTGTTACATACAGTGTGTTACATAGTGTGTTACATACAGTGTGTTACATAGTGTTATATACAGTGTGTTATTTACAGTGTTCAGTGTGTTACATACAGTGTACAGTGTGTTACATACAGTGCTCAGTGTGTTACATACAGTGTACAGTGTGTTACATACAGTGTTCAGTGTGTTACATACAGTGTTCAGTGTGTTACATACAGTGTTCAGTGTGTTACATAGAGTGTTCAGTGTGTTACATACAGTGTGTTACATACAGTGTACAGTGTGTTACATACATTGTTCAGTGTGTTACATACAGTGTTCAGTGTGTTACATACAGTGTTCAGTGTGTTACATATACCTGGCAATTATAGTTGTATCGGTATGGATCTGGAAGTGAACGGAGAAAACGAGGGGGATATATGCACATCCCACCGAAATAACTGGTGCTGGGCAAACCCCCCCCCTCCCCCCAAGATAACTGGTGCTGGGCAAACCCCCCCCCCTCCCCACCAAGATAACTGGTGCTGGGCAAACCCCCCCCAAGATAACTGGTGCTGGGCAAACCCCCCTCCCCCCAAGATAACCGGTGCTGGGCAAACCCCCCTCCCCCCAAGATAACCGGTGCTGGGCAAACCCCCCTCCCCCCAAGATAACTGTTGCTGGGCAAACCCCCCTCCCCCAAGATAACTGGTGCTGGGCAAACCCCCCCCTCCTCCCCAAGATAACTGGTGCTGGGCAAACCCCCCTCCTCCCCAAGATAACTGGTGCTGGGCAAACCCCCCTCCCCCCCAAGATAACTGGTGCTGGGCAAACCCCCTCCCCCCAAGATAACTGTTGCTGGGCAAACCCCCCTCCCCCAAGATAACTGGTGCTGGGCAAACCCCCATCCCCCCAAGATAACTGGTGCTGGGCAACCCCCCTCCCCCCAAGATAACTGGTGCTGGGCAAACCCCCATCCCCCCAAGATAACTGGTGCTGGGCAAACCCCCTCCCCCCAAGATAACTGGTGCTGGGCAAACCCCCTCCTCCCCAAGATAACTGGTGCTGGGCAAACCCCCCTCCACCCCAAGATAACGGGTGCTGGGAAAACCCCCCTCCCTCAAGATAACTGGTGCTGGGCAAGCCCCCCTCCTCCCCAAGATAACTGGTGCTGGGCAAACCCCCCTCCCCCCAAGATAACTGGTGCTGGGCAACCCCCTCCCCCAAGATAACTGGTGCTGGGCAAACCCCCCCTCCCCCAAGATAACTGGTGCTGGGCAACCCCCTCCCCCCAAGATAACTGGTGCTGGGCAAACCCCCCTCCCCCCAAGATAACTGGTGCTGGGCAAAACCCCCCCCCCCCCCAAGATAACTGGTGCTGGGCAAAACCCCCCCCTCCCCAAGATAACTGGTGCTGGGCAAACCCTCCCTCCCCCCAAGATAACTGGTGCTGGGCAACCCCCCTCCCCCAAGATAACTGGTGCTGGGCAAACCCTCCCTCCCCCCAAGATAACTGGTGCTGGGCAACCCCCCTCCCCCCAAGATAACTGGTGCTGGGCAACCCCCCTCCCCCAAGATAACTGGTGCTGGGCAACCCCCTCCCCCAAGATAACTGGTGCTGGGAAACCCCCCTCCTCCCAAGATAACTGGTGCTGGGCAAACCCCCCCTCCTCCCCAAGATAACTGGTGCTGGGCAACCCCCCCCGGGAGCAGCAAAACTCTGATCTGGACGTGCTGTTAGAAAAAGAACATATAGAGAACAACAAAATGGCCCCCAACTCTGGACATTTAACCTGTGCGTTCCCACTGAGATCCTGTTTTGTACCATTAACCATAAACCTGTGTGTTCCCACTAAGGTGTTCCCACTAAGGTGTTCCCACTAAGGTGTTCCCACTAAGGTGTTTCCACTAAGGTGTTCCCACTAAGGTGTTTCCACTAAGGTGTTCCCACTAAGGTGTTCCCACTAAGGTGTTCCCACTAAGGTGTTCCCACTAAGGTGTTCCCACTAAGGTGTTCCCACTAAGGTGTTTCCACTAAGGTGTTCCCACTAAGGTGTTTCCACTAAGGTGTTCCCACTAAGGTGTTCCCACTAAGGTCCTGTTCTGTACCTTTAACCTGTGTGTTCCCACTAAGGTCCTGTTCTGTACCTTTAACCTGTGTGTTCCCACTAAGGTCCTCCTCGTCTCCCAGCATGATGGGTAGGAACAGGGAGTGGCTGGAGGCCATCATGTGGATGGTAGGTAGAGGAAGCAGGTCTTTAGGTCCTTCACTACCTCCATACATCAGATCCAACATCCTGTTTAGGGTGCTCAGGAAGTTAGGGTCTCTGTAGCGACACCTGGGAAGGAGAAGATTCTCCGTAAACACTAGACATGAATATGTCAGGAGGAAAATACATCTCAGACTAACCTGGAGAAATAAAAGGTTAGATAAATCACATATGACCCCCCAACAGACCCCCCCGACAGACATGACAGACCCCCCCCGACAGACATGACAGACCCCAACCCCCCCCGACAGACCCCAACCCCCCCCGACAGACCCCAACCCCCCCCGACAGACCCCAAACCCCCCTGACAGACCCGACAAACCCCCCTGACAGACCCGACAAACCCCGCCTGACAGACCCGACAAACCCCCCTGACAGACCCGACAAACCCTCCCCGACAGACCCCAACCTCCCCCTGACAGACCCCAACCCCCCTGACAGACCCCAACCCCCCGACAGACCCCAAACCCCCCTGACAGACCCGACAAACCCCCCTGACAGACCCGACAAACCCCCCTGACAGACCCGACAAACCCCCCTGACAGACCCGACAACCCCCCTGACAGACCCGACAACCCCCCTGACAGACCCGACAAACCCTCCCCGACAGACCCCAACCCCCCTGGCAGACCCCAAAAAACAGAAGACTTGTGTCTGAATAAGGGATCTTACTTCAGTCCAGCCTTGACAAAGCTGTTCCATTCTGCTGCTGTTATGTCTTCTGGAAAAGTCTGAGGGGAAAAAAATATAAAAGTTTGTTTCTGAGTTACCAATGTAGTCCCGCGTGGCTCAGTTGGCAGAGCATGGCACTTGTAACGCGAAAGATTGTGGGTTCGATTCCCACAAGGTGACCAGTACGAAAAACACATGTACTCACTACTGTAAGTCGCTCTGGATAAGAGCGTCTGCTCAACATAATTTAAGTTGACATATCAACTGAAAACATCTCATGACCTCTGGTCAACAGTAGCACATTTATATAAGGAATAGAGAGTCATTTGGGATGCGGACAACAGGCGACAGACTGTGGACCCACCAGCAGTACAGTCAGTCTATTCAGTATGCTGTCCTCCTGTGTGAGTGGTGCCGTGTTCTGGTCTCGGTTGTGCCCGTAGGAAGAGCTCAGCCACCGGAGGGCAGCAGAGAGCACCGAAGTCCTCCACAACTCCAGCTCCTCGGGACAGACAGACAGCACAGCACTGATGGGGTCCACCAGCTGCCATCTGCCAGGGAGGGAGGGACAGAGAGAGAAGAAATACACCTGGTTGATTGATACATGGTCCCCTGTAACCTTAGTAGATGTGTGTTTGACTGAAATAGTCTGACTTCCTAATAAATGGCACTGGATGGGAAGACCAACCGGCTCTGCTTCGAGGTGTGGTGCCTGCAGCCGCAGCACCTGGAGAACCTGGCAGACCAGATGGAGACATTCCTACCGCTGGTCAACAGTTACCTGCAGACTGCAGCCAGAGAGGACCCCGCCAGGCCTAAAGAAGGTAGGTGGGTGTGGTCTCGTCTGCTGTGTCAAACTCATTGTTACTGGTAACCTCATTGTTAAGGTAACCTGCCGAAATGACTACCGCCTCGTAGCACTCACGTCTGTAGCCATGAAGAGCACAGCAAGCGGTACCGGAGAGCCAGGTCGAGGTCCAAGAGGCTCCTTAACAGCTTCTACCCCCCCAAGCCATAAGACTGATGAACAGTTAATTAAATGTCCACCCAGACTATTTACATTGACCCCCCCCCTTCATTTTTTACGCTGCTGCTACTCACTTTACCCCTCCCTACATGAACATATTACTTCAATTACCTGGACTAACCTGTACCCCCTGTATATAGTCTCATTACTAACCTGTACCCCCTTGTATATAGTCTCATTACTAACCTGTACCCCTGTATTTAGTCTCATTACTAACCTGTACCCCCTGTATATAGTCTCATTACTAACCTGTACCCCCTGTATATAGTCTCATTACTAACCTGTACCCCCTTGTATAGTCTCATTACTAACCTGTACCCCTGTATTTAGTCTCATTACTAACCTGTACCCCTGTATATAGTCTCATTACTAACCTGTACCCCCTGTATATAGTCTCATTACTAACCTGTACCCCTGTATATAGTCTCATTACTAACCTGTACCCCTGTATATAGTCTCATTACTAACCTGTACCCCCTGTATATAGTCTCATTACTAACCTGTACCCCCTGTATATAGTCTCATTACTAACCTGTACCCCTGTATATAGTCTCATTACTAACCTGTACCCCCTGTATATAGTCTCATTACTAACCTGTACCCCCTGTATATAGTCTCATTAGTAACCTGTACCCCCTGTATATAGTCTCATTACTAACCTGTACCCCTGTATATAGTCTCATTACTAACCTGTACCCCTGTATATAGTCTCATTACTAACCTGTACCCCTGTATATAGTCTCATTACTAACCTGTACCCCCTGTATATAGTCTCATTACTAACCTGTACCCCCTGTATATAGTCTCATTACTAACCTGTACCCCTGTATATAGCCTCATTACTAACCTGTACCCCCTGTATATAGTCTCATTACTAACCTGTACCCCTGTATATAGTCTCATTACTAACCTGTACCCCTGTATATAGTCTCATCACTAACCTGTACCCCTGTATATAGTCTCATTACTAACCTGTACCCCTGTATATAGCCTCCACATTGACTCTGTACCGGTACCCCCTGTATATAGTCTCCACATTGACTCTGTACCGGTACCCCCTGTATATAGCCTCCACATTGACTCTGTACTGGTACCCCTGTATATAGCCTCCACATTGACTCTGTACCGGTACCCCCTGTATATAGCCTCCACATTGACTCTGTACTGGTACCCCCTGTATATAGCCTCCACATTGACTCTGTACTGGTACCCCCTGTATATAGTCTCATTACTAACCTGTACCCCCTGTATATAGTCTCATTACTAACCTGTACCCCTGTATATAGCCTCGCTATTGTCATTTTATTGTTTCTCTTACATTTTTTACTTTGGTTAATTAGTAAATATTTTTGTATTGTTGGTTAAGGTCTTGTAAGTAAACATTTCAAAGTAAGGTCTACTACACCCGTTGAATTCGGCTGTGTTTTACTGAGGTAATACCTGTACAGCCATATTACCTCTCAAAGCCGTCCAGTTTCTGCAAGGCAGCAGGCAGGGAGGCGATGAGCTCTCGGATGTCCTTGACCTTAGCTGTCAGTCTAACCAGACTAGACAGAGCCTCCACAACCTCCACAGCCCCCAGGGCCTCCCCCGTCTCCTGCCCCAGCACAGAGAGGCTCATCCTGGGGAACAGGGCCTTCCTCAGGGCCTTCAGCACCGCTGTCTGAACTGTGGGACAACATGGGCATGTCAAACAACACGGTGACTGTGATCGTTAAGAACCAAAACATGCACTTTCACTTCTTTAGTCAAGCATTAAATGTCAATGAGAGACTAACGAAGTGGAAGTTAGGATTCAGACCCCCTGACAGACCCCCAGACAGACTCCCCCTGACAGACCCGACCCGACCCCCCTGACAGACTCCCCCTGACAGACCCGACCCCCTGACAGACCCCCCAGACAGACTCCCCCAGACAGACCCGACAGACCCCCTGACAGACCCGACAGACCCCCTGACAGACTCTCCCCTGACAGACCCGACCCCCTGACAGACCCCCCCCCCCCTGACAGACCCGACAGACCCCCTGACAGACCACCCCCGACAGCTGCCAGTCTAACATAAATACGGTAACAATGAGTTTGACACAGCAGACGAGACCACAACCACCTACCTTCTTTAGGCCTGGCGGGGTCCTCTCTGGCTGCAGTCTGCAGGTAACTGTTGACCAGCGGTAGGAATGTCTCCATCTGGTCTGCCAGGTTCTCCAGGTGCTGCGGCTGCAGGCACCACACCTCGAAGCAGAGCCTGTGAGCAGAGCAGTTCTGCAGCAGAGCTACCCCGAGGGCCTGGGTGGCTGCAGTAAGAGGCCCCTGGAGACAGTGGAGCAGGATGTCAGTGTGGAGGAGTTTAGCGTTGCCTGGCTGGGTCCTCAGGGCCTGCAGGAGGAAGGTCTCCAGAGACGGGCTGGAGCAGGAGAGGAGCAGGGTGGCCAGGCCTTGGAGGTGGGCCTGGGAGAGGAGGAGGACAGGGGAGCCGGATGAAGAGGCGGTGGAGGAGGTGGTCTCAGTGAGGACCTGTAGAGCCGTGCGTCCGTAGACACTGAGCTCCGCTGCTCTGGAGCTCTTCTCTCGGTCCTCCTCTCCCTCCCCAGGGGTGATGAGGGCCTCCTTGGGAAGGAGGAGAAGGGAAGAGACCAGCTCCTGGAGGAGAGGGGGTTCCATGTAGGCATGCAAGGCCATGAAGGCTCTCACAGGCCGGGACTCCTTGTCGGTCTTCCTCGTCTCCCCCAGCTCTCTGAGCAGAGCCCCTCTTACAGCCTCGAGGTAGGGGGAGAGGAGATGGAGGGAGTTCAGGGGTCGAAGGACGGAGGCAGAGGACTGTAATAGACCCAGGATGCAGTCAGACAGTTGAGCACACAGCAGCTTCAGCCTGACGGGGTTGAGGGAGGTAGGAGGGACAGAGGACAACTCCAGAGACAGGAACCACTGCTCGATACACGGGTGCTTCAGGATGGAACTCAGCACTGACAACACCACCTACACACACACACACACACACACACACACACACACACACACACACACACACACACACACACACACACACACACACAGGTCAGGGAAAAGGATACAGTATATCACATCACCAGAACAAAAAGTCGACGAGAAATATCCCAAATCCACCAGGGATAAGTTATTGAGCTACAGTAAACAAAGAAGAACAAGGCTACAACTCTATTTGTCACGAAGACTCCCTGACGAAGGACACGGAGTCTTGTTCCTCCTTTTTGATATTGGTATGAAGACTCCCTGACAAAGGACACGGAGTCTTGTTCCTCCTTTTTGATATTGGTATGAAGACTCCCTGACGAAGGACACGGAGTCTTGTTCCTCCTTTTTGATATTGGTACGAAGACTCCCTGACAAAGGACGCGGAGTCCTTGTCCTCCTTGGTCCTCCGTTGGAATTCTGACTACTATATATCTGGTATACTACCTCAGGTAAAAGGGCTACTGGTACCTACCAGGCTGTGGTCGTCCTCTGTTTCAGAAGACGGGTTGACCTCCAGGAAGAGCTCCGATCCATTCAGGAGGTCCACAGCTTTGGGTTCTGCTGCCTTGGCTGGATCTGCTACAGTGGCTGTGTCCTGGTCCATAGCTATAGGCTCCGTCTCCTTGGGATCCACAGCCATGGTTTCTGTGGTCTCCACTGCCTTCTGATCAGCGACCATGGGCTCAGTCTCTCCTTCGACCATGGGCTCTGCCTCGGTTTCCTCAGTTGGTTCCTGTGGGCTCTGAAGCCTCAACACCAACCCCTGGAGAACTCCCATTAGGACATTGAGCTCCAGCAGGCCTGTGTCTATAGACAACTGTGGAGAGACAGGAGACAACGTGTTAGGAGAGGTGGAGAGACAGGAGACAATGTGTTAGGAGAGACAGGAGACAATGTGTTAGGAGAGGTGGAGAGACAGGAGACAATGTGTTAGGAGAGGTGGAGAGACAGGAGACAATGTGTTAGGAGAGACAGGAGACAATGTGTTAGGAGAGGTGGAGAGACAGGAGACAATGTGTTAGGAGAGGTGGAGAGACAGGAGACAACGTGTTAGGAGAGGTGGAGAGACAGGAGACAATGTGTTAGGAGAGACAGGAGACAATGTGTTAGGAGAGGTGGAGAGACAGGAGACAACGTGTTAGGAGAGGTGGAGAGACAGGAGACAACGTGTTAGGAGAGGTGGAGAGACAGGAGACAATGTGTTAGGAGAGGTGGAGAGACAGGAGACAGGAGACAACGTGTTAGGAGAGGTGGAGAGACAGGAGACAATGTGTTAGGAGAGGTGGAGAGACAGGAGACAATGTGTTAGGAGCTAGTCATGGTAGATGCGGCTCGATAAAGCAGCGCTCATACAGGTTAGGTGAGTGTTTCCCCGTACCATGCTGAAGTTGTCCACAGTGGTTCTGATGTACAGTAGGATCTGCTTGGCTGCAACAGGATACTCTGACATCTCCATAGTGACCAGACTCTTCTCCAGTCTCCGTTGGAAGGAGTCTTCCAGCAGGGCAGAGGCACCCTGGGTGAAGGCCGTCTTCAGCAGACCAGTGAAGGTCACAGGACTTGGAGAGACATGGAAAGGGATTTCACAGGACTGGAACTATCGGACAGAGGAGAGACGATCGGACAGGAGGTTGGTTGTGGACACATAATAATGTCATTGTTGTAATTAGCACCATTAAATAATAACACTTTTACAATAACCTTATTGTGAACATGATATTAACTACGTGTTATTAACAAGATAACAACAGTTATATCTGTATGATCGAGATGAGAGGGAGGTGTTCTGACCAGAGGTTCCCGGGCCTGTTGGGGCAGCCATGTTGTGTAGTAGTGATGTAGGTGAATGACGGAGTGATGGGGGGGCCCAGGATCTTCAGAGGAGTTCAGCTCTTTGTCGTACTGTAGAAGAGCCAGGCTGAGGGGCAGAGGGTCTCTCTGACAGTGGAGCACGTCACACAAGACTGTTGCCATGTAGTCATATATTACACCTTAAATACACAACAACACATTATACACCATCCCTAGAGTAAAATACACAACATTACATTATACACCATCCCTAGAGTCAAATACACAACATTACATTATACACCATCCCTAGAGTCAAATACACAACATTACATTATACACCATCCCTAGAGTCAAATACACAACATTACATTATACACCATCCCTAGAGTCAAATGCACAACATTACATTATACACCATCCCTAGAGTCAAATGCACAACATTACATTATACACCATCCCTAGAGTCAAATACACAACATTACATTATACACCATCCCTAGAGTCAAATACACAACATTACATTATACACCATCCCTAGAGTCAAATACGCAACATTACATTATACACCATCCCTAGAGTCAAATACACAACAACACATTATACACCATCCCTAGAGTCAAATACACAACATTACATTATACACCATCCCTAGAGTCAAATACACAACATTACATTATACACCATCCCTAGAGTCAAATACACAACATTACATTATACACCATCCCTAGAGTCAAATACACAACAACACATTATACACCATCCCTAGAGTCAAATACACAACAACACATTATACACCATCCCTAGAGTCAAATACACAACATTACATTATACACCATCCCTAGAGTCAAATACGCAACATTACTTTATACACCATCCCTAGAGTCAAATACACAACATTACATTATACACATCCCTAGAGTCAAATACACAACATTACATTATACACCATCCCTAGAGTCAAATACACAACATTACATTATACACCATCCCTAGAGTCAAATACACAACATTACATTATACACCGTCCCTAGAGTCAAATACACAACATTACATTATACACATCTATGAATACACACAAACAAGGCTTTGAGTGTTTGAACGAGCCACAGACAGCCCGCCAGCCAGACAGTCCGCCAGACAGACAGAAAGACAGCCCGCCAGACAGACAGACAGCCCGCCAGACAGACAGTACTTTAGTAGTTTACCTTTCTCCGTTCTGTAGGTAGCAGGTAGTTTGTTCCTGGCCTCCAGGACAGCAGGTACCACGGCACTGAAAGGGAAGGTCTGGAGGATGAGGTCATCACTAAGCGCCGGGCCCAGCTCCTCCGTCTCCCCCTCGCTGCCCTCCATGATCACATCAACCATGTCCAGCACGTCTAGAGATACAAGCAGCACAATGTTTCTCACCAGGCCAAGGCTTTGTCTTCACGAGCTATGTTTCCATTAACTTAAACAGTGATTGTTTTTGGTCGACATTTTAGGAAGTTCACATAGAAAATACATGCGATAATAATTGCCTGCTATGGTGCGTTTCGAATTAACTGTCGTGTCGATTATTTTCTTTCTTTCTTTCTTTCTAAACCTCGGTGTTGAATAAAATGTTTCCATTTAGGCAAAATGAGCATGAAAAAAATTGGCGCCAGGATGTATGCCCTACCACCCATCCGTTTCATGTCTCAGGTATCGCTCGCACGCACGCACACACACACACACGGTGGCCAGTATATTAGGTACACCACCCTGTCACCAATATGGTTCGCTCCTACAGACAGTGAGTCACGTGGCTGTGGCTTCCTATATAAAGCAGGCAGAGACAGGCATCAAGACATTCAGTTACTGTGTGATTGAACGTTGAAACGGGCTAAATGAGTGACCGAAGCGAATTTGAGGGTGGCATTGTCGGAGCCAGGTTCCAGTATCTCAGAAATGGCTTCCTGGGCTTTTCACGCACAACAATGTCTAGGGTTTACAGAGAACGGTGGGACAAACAAACAGTCAGTCAGTGGCAGTCCTGTGGGTAGAAAACAACTCGTTGACGAGAGGTCGAAGGAGAATGGAAAGAACCGTGGAAGATAACAGGCGTGAAATGGAGATGTACGTATGTATGTAGTAATCACCAACCATCTTTAGTGCCATGAAAAACTATTTGCCCCTTTACGATTTTCTAAATGTTTTGATATTTTTGCTACTGAATGTTAGACAAATGGAACCTGAGTTAACAAATGAAAAACATTTATACTTTGTAAATTAAATAAAGTTACAGTGCATTCGGAAAGTATTCAGACCCCTTGACTTTTTCCACATTTTGTTCTCGCCTTATTCTAAAATGAATTCAAATAGGTTTTTCCCCCCTCATCAATCTAAACACAAGAACCCCATAATGACATCACAATGCCCCAAAATGACATCACAATACCCCCATAATGACAAAGCAAAAACAGGTTTCGAGAAATGTTTGCAAATGTAAAAAAAATATAAAAAAATGGAAATATGACATTTACGTAAGTATTCAGACCCTTTACTCAGTACTTTGTTGAAGCACCTTTGGCAGCGATTACAGCCTCAAGTCTTCTTGGGTATAACGCTACAAGCTTGGCACACCTGTATTTGGGGAATTTCTCCCATTCTTCTCTGCAGATCCTCTCAAGCTCTGTCAGGTTGGATGGGGAGCGTTGCTGTGCAGCAATTTTCAGGTCTCTCCAGAGATGTTCGATCGGGTTCAAGTCTGGGCTTTGGCTGGGCCACTCAAGGATATTCAGAGACTTGTCCCGAAGCCACTCCTGTGTTGTCTGGGCTGTGTGCTTAGTCCAGTTGGAAGGTGAACCTATGCCCCAGTCTGAGGTCCTGAGCACTCTGGAGCAGGTTTTCATCAAGGATCTCTGTGCTTTGCTCCGTTCATCCTTCTCTTTGATCCTGACTAGTCTCCCGGTCCCTGTCGCTGAAACACAGCATGCTGCCACCACCATGCTTCACCGTAGGGATGGGGCCAGGTTTCCTCCAGATGTGACACTTGGCATTGAGGCCAAAGACCTCAATCTTGGTTTCATCAGACCAGAGAATCTTGTTTCTCATGGTCAGAGTCCTTTAGGTGCCTGATGAGTGGTTTCCATCTGGCCACTCTTACCATAAAGACCTGATTGTGGTGCTGCAGAGATGGGAGAACCTTCCAGAAGGACAACCAACTCCACAGAAGAACTCTGGAGATCTATCAGAGTGACCATCGGGTTCTTGGTCACCTCCCTGACCAAGATCTTTCTCCACCAATTGCTCAGTTTGGCCGTGCGGCCAGCTCTAGGAAGAGTCTTGATGGTTCCAAACTTCCATTTAAGAATGATGGAGGCCACTGTGTTCTTGGGGAACGTCAATGCTGCAGAAATATTTTGGTGCCCTTCCCCAGATCTGTGCCTCGACACAATCCTGTCTCGGTGCTCTACGGACAATTCCTTCGACCTCATGGCTTGGTTTTTGCTCTGACATGCACTGTCAACTGTGGGACCTTATATAGACAGGTGTGTGCCTTTCCAAATCATGTCCAATCAATTGAATCAAATTGTAGAAACATCTCAAGGATGATCAATGGACACAGAATAAACTTGAGCTCAAATTCGAGTCTCATAGCAAAGGGTCTGAATACTTATGTAAATCAGGCATTTCTGTTTAGAAAAGTGTATTAATTTGCTAAAAATAAAAAAAATACAACTAAAAGCCTGTTTTCGCTTTGTCATTGGTGGGGTATTGTGTGAAGATGAGGGAAACATTTTTTTTAAATCCATTGTAGAATAAGGCTGTAACGTAACAAATGTGGAAAAAGTCAAGAGGTCTGAATTCTTTCCAAATGCCCAGTACGCAACACTCAATTCCCATGTGTGAAAAGGTAATTGCCATATGTGGGTTTTTAAGCATGAAGTGTTTGTTTCAAGTCCTTCCACAACATCTCAATTGGGTTTAGGTCTGGACTTGGACTAGGCCATTCCAAAACTTCAAATGCTTTTTAACCATTTTCATATAGACTTTATTGTGTGTTTTGGATTCTTGTCTTGCTGCATGACTCAGCTCCACTTCAGCTTCAGCTCACAGACCGACGGCCTGACATTCTCCTGTAGAATTCAACGATGCTGATCAGGATTCCATGGTTCCTATGGTATCAAGGCAATGACTCAGCTACACTTCAGCTTCAGCTCACAGACCGTCGGCCTGACATTCTCCTGTAGAATTCAACGATGCTGATCAGGATTCCATGGTTCCTATGGTATCAAGGCAATGACTCAGCTACACGTCAGCTCACAGACCGACGGCCTGACATTCTCCTGTAGAATTCACCGATACTGATCAGGATTCCATGGTTCCTATGGTATCAAGGCAATGACTCAGCTACACTTCAGCTTCAGCTCACAGACCGACGGCCTGACATTCTCCTGTAGAATTCACTGATACTGATCAGGATTCCATGGTTCCTATGGTATCAAGGCAAGTCGTCCAGGTCCTGAGGCAGCAAAGCATCCCCCAGACCATCACACAACCACCACCACGCTTGACCGTTGGTATGAGGTTTTTACTGTGGAATGCAGTGTTTGGTTCTGGCCAGACATAAAATGGACTCTTGGAAGAATGTTCTATGGGGCAGATGAGTCAAAATAGCCAAAAGGTGGTACAACCAAGTCATTGAGTGGAAGGGGGCAATTACTTTTTCACACAGGGGAATTGGGTGTTGCATAACTTTGTAAAATAAATATATATATTTTTTTTTTCTTCTTATTTGTAAACTCAGGTTCCCTTGACCTAACATTAGGTGTTGGTTGAATATCTGATAATATTTGCTATCAACAATATACAATAACTTTTTCACCGTACTGTCTATGTGAGATGAGGATGATGTAGGAGTCACCAACCGTCTATGTGACATGGGGATGATGTAGGAGTCACCAACCGTCTATATGTGAGAGATGGGGATGATGTAGGAGTCACCAACCGTCTATATGTGAGATGGGGATGATGTAGGAGTCACCAACCGTCTATGTGAGATGGGGATGATGTAGGAGTCACCAACCGTCTATGTGAGATGGGGATGATGTAGGAGTCACCAACCGTCTATGTGAGATGGGGATGATGTAGGAGTCACCAACCGTCTATGTGACATGGGGATGATGTAGGACTCACCAACCGTCTATGTGAGATGGGGATGATGTAGGAGTCACCAACCGTCTATGTGAGATGGGGATGATGTAGGAGTCACCAACCGTCTATGTGAGATGGGGATGATGTAGGAGTCACCAACCGTCTATGTGAGATGGGGATGATGTAGGAGTCACCAACCGTCTATGTGAGATGGGGATGATGTAGGAGTCACCAACCGTCTATGTGTGACATGGGGATGATGTAGGAGTCACCAACCGTCTATGTGACATGGGGATGATGTAAGACTCACCAACCGTCTATGTGAGATGGGGATGATGTTGGAGTCACCAACCGTCTATGTGAGATGGGGATGATGTAGGAGTCACCAACCGTCTATGTGACATGGGGATGATGTTGGAGCCACGGTCACCAACCGTCTATGTGTGAGATGGGGATGATGTAGGAGTCACCAACCGTCTATGTGAGATGGGGATGATGTAGGAGTCACCAACCGTCTATGTGAGATGGGGATGATGTAGGAGTCACCAACCGTCTATGTGAGAGATGGGGATGATGTAGGAGTCACCAACCGTCTATGTGAGAGATGGGGATGATGTAGGAGTCACCAATCGTCTATGTGAGATGGGGATGATGTAGGAGTCACCAACCGTCTATGTGTGAGATGGGGATGATGTAGGAGTCACCAACCGTCTATGTGACATGGGGATGATGTTGGAGTCACCAACCGTCTATGTGTGAGATGGGGATGATGTAGGAGTCACCAACCGTCTATGTGAGATGGGGATGATGTAGGAGTCACCAACCGTCTATGTGAGATGGGGATGATGTAGGAGTCACCAACCGTCTATGTGAGATGGGGATGATGTAGGAGTCACCAACCGTCTATGTGACATGGGGATGATGTAGGACTCACCAACCGTCTATGTGAGATGGGGATGATGTTGGAGTCACCAACCGTCTATGTGAGATGGGGATGATGTAGGACTCACCAACCGTCTATGTGTGAGATGGGGATGATGTAGGAGTCACCAACCGTCTATGTGAGATGGGGATGATGTAGGAGTCACCAACCGTCTATGTGAGATGGGGATGATGTAGGAGTCACCAACCGTCTATGTGAGATGGGGATGATGTAGGAGTCACCAACCGTCTATGTGAGATGGGGATGATGTAGGAGTCACCAACCGTCTATGTGAGATGGGGATGATGTAGGAGTCACCAACCGTCTATGTGAGAGATGGGGATGATGTAGGAGTCACCAACCGTCTATGTGAGAGATGGGGATGATGTAGGAGTCACCAACCGTCTATGTGAGATGGGGATGATGTAGGAGTCACCAACCGTCTATGTGAGATGGGGATGATGTAGGAGTCACCAACCGTCTATGTGTGACATGGGGATGATGTAGGAGTCACCAACCGTCTATGTGACATGGGGATGATGTAAGACTCACCAACCGTCTATGTGAGATGGGGATGATGTTGGAGTCACCAACCGTCTATGTGAGATGGGGATGATGTAGGAGTCACCAACCGTCTATGTGACATGGGGATGATGTTGGAGTCACCAACCGTCTATGTGTGAGATGGGGATGATGTAGGAGTCACCAACCGTCTATGTGAGATGGGGATGATGTAGGAGTCACCAACCGTCTATGTGAGAGATGGGGATGATGTAGGAGTCACCAACCGTCTATGTGAGAGATGGGGATGATGTAGGAGTCACCAATCGTCTATGTGAGATGGGGATGATGTAGGAGTCACCAACCGTCTATGTGTGAGATGGGGATGATGTAGGACTCACCAACCGTCTATGTGTGAGATGGGGATGATGTAGGAGTCACCAACCGTCTATGTGAGATGGGGATGATGTAGGAGTCACCAACCGTCTATGTGAGATGGGGATGATGTAGGACTCACCAACCGTCTATGTGTGAGATGGGGATGATGTAGGAGTCACCAACCGTCTATGTGAGAGATGGGGATGATGTAGGAGTCACCAACCGTCTATGTGACATGGGGATGATGTAGGAGTCACCAACCGTCTATGTGTGACATGGGGATGATGTAGGAGTCACCAACCGTCTATGTGAGAGATGGGGATGATGTAGGAGTCACCAACCGTCTATGTGTGAGATGGGGATGATGTAGGAGTCACCAACCGTCTATGTGAGAGATGGGGATGATGTAGGAGTCACCAACCGTCTATGTGTGAGATGGGGATGATGTTGGAGTCACCAACCGTCTATGTGAGAGATGGGGATGATGTAGGAGTCACCAACCGTCTATGTGAGAGATGGGGATGATGTAGGAGTCACCAACCGTCTATGTGAGATGGGGATGATGTAGGAGTCACCAACCGTCTATGTGTGAGATGGGGATGATGTAGGAGTCACCAACCGTCTATGTGAGAGATGGGGATGATGTAGGAGTCACCAACCGTCTATGTGTGAGATGGGGATGATGTAGGAGTCACCAACCGTCTATGTGTGAGATGGGGATGATGTAGGAGTCACCAACCGTCTATGTGAGATGGGGATGATGTAGGAGTCACCAACCGTCTATGTGAGAGATGGGGATGATGTAGGAGTCACCAACCGTCTATGTGTGAGATGGGGATGATGTAGGAGTCACCAACCGTCTATGTGAGATGGGGATGATGTAGGAGTCACCAACCGTCTATGTGAGATGGGGACGATGTAGGAGTCACCAACCGTCTATGTGAGATGGGGATGATGTAGGAGTCACCAACCGTCTATGTGAGATGGGGATGATGTAGGAGTCACCAACCGTCTATGTGAGATGGGGACGATGTAGGAGTCACCAACCGTCTATGTGAGATGGGGACGATGTAGGAGTCACCAACCGTCTATGTGAGATGGGGATGATGTTGGAGTCACCAACCGTCTATGTGTGAGATGGGGATGCTGGCGGTGTCTCCGTCCTGTCCACTAATATTGGCCTGTAGGTAGGCTGCCTCCTGGACAAGACTGGCCACCTTGTCTGTGTAGGTGTAGGGGTTACACACCAGACACATGAGCACCTGGGGGACACACACATCACAGGGTTACACACCATCACCTGGGAACACACACATCACAGAGAAGAGACACACACATCACCTGGGAACACACACACACACACATCACAGAGAAGAGACACACACATCACAGGGTTACACACCAGACACATGAGCACCTGGGGGGGGACACACATCACAGGGTTACACACCATAACCTGGGAACACACACACACACATCACAGGGTTACACACCATCACCTGGGAACACACACACACACACCACAGGGTTACACACCATCACCTGGGAACACACACACACCAGAGAAGAGACACACACACACACACATCACAGGGTTACACACACACACACATCACAGGGTTACACACCATCACCTGGGAACACACACACACCACAGAGAAGAGACACACACACACACACACGTCACAGGGTTACACACCATCACACACCACAGGGTTAAACACCATCACCTGGACACACACATCACAGAGAAGAGACAAACACACACATCACAGGGTTACATACCATCACCTGGACACACACACAGACACACACACACATCCTGTATCATAAATAGCATAACACAAGGGTATGAAGGTGTTGATAGATGTATTTATTGTATGCTACTTATGACGACGATCGTAGCATAACGATAGATTGATCCATCGATCAACCACCTGTATTCTATGGGAGGTAGACCAGGTGACTGACCCTCTCCAGGAAGTGTATGACCGTGTCCTGCTGGTCCGCCTGTAGTCTGTCCAGGTGTTGCAGCCACAGCTCCAGCTCAGACCAGGTGTACTCAAACACTCCACTGTCCTTCAGCACCTAATTCCAAACAACGGAGACCAAGGAGTTCACAGGAACTCACAGTAGATGTATTTTATAAGTACACTACAATTCGTTTTTACTACGTTGGGCACATTCAAGAGTCAGCGAGTATACTAAATTCTGTATATATATATATATATATATATATATATATATATATATATATATACTAAATTCTATATACTAAATTTATATATATATATATATATATATATATATATATATATATATATATATATATATATATATATATATATATACTAAATTCTATATATATATATATATATATATATATATATAGGGCACTACTTTTGAAACCACTATGGGTAAAAGAACTCAATGGTCTTACTTGAGTAAAAGTGAAACTCACCCAGTAAAATTCTACTTGAGTAAAAGTGGTTTGGTTTTAAAATATCACAAGTAAAAGCTGTCCTGCAAAGCATTCAAAATGTAACGAGTACTTTTGGGTGTCAAAATTGTACGGACATTATTGTCATTAGGAATGTAAGTGAAGTAAAAGTTATAGTTAAAAAAAACTATTTACTTACATACATACATACATACATATATAGTTAAAAAAAAATATATATATATATAGTTTATATATATAGTTTATATATATATATAGTTTATATATATATATATATATATAAATAAATAGAAAAGTAAAGTACAGATACCCCCAAAATAACTACTTAAGTAGTACTTTAAAGTATTTTTTTTTTTACTTAAGTACTTTACACCATTGGTCAAAAGTAGTGCACTCTATGTCAGGGAATGGAGTGTCATTTAGGACAAAGCCCGTGTGTGATTCAAACCCGAATGGAACGGAGACAGTAGGTCTGCGCTCACCTTCACCACCAGCTTCCTGGTGGACATTTTCAGGTGGCTGTTGTTGCTGCTCACAAACATCTTGAGGAGCAGGAAGAACACAGACTTCTCCCCAGAGCCCGTCTCCACGTGATCCTGACGGAGACAACGGAAGGAGCAAAATGGAATGACTTCAAGGTTATAAAAGGAGACTTCACAAATGACCAGGGGCAAAACTTTCACTGGGGCAGGAGGGTAGGAGACCCCCCCCCCACACACACACACATTCTGAAATTGCATTTTTTTTCCCACCCCCCCAGTTGTATTATTGCACTGTGATGCAAAAAGAGACATGCTGAAGGACCATACAGACACCTCAGAGCTTTTGAGACACAGAGTAGGTGAACGGATGATCTATGCATGTGTGGTTCCCACCGTGAAGCATGGAGGAGGAGGTGTGATGGTGCTTTGCTGGTGACACCGTCTGTGATTTATTTAGAATTCAAGGCACACTTAACCAGCATGACTACCACAGCATTCTGCAGCGATACGCCATCCTGTCTGGTTTGGGCATAGTGGGAGTATCGTTTGTTTTTCAACCTCCAGACAGTGTAAGGGCTATTTTACTCTGCATCAGATGACCTGGTCTCCATAATCACCCGACCTCAACCCAATTGAGATGGTTTAGGATGAGTTGGACCGCAGAGTGAAGGAAAAGCAGCCAACAAGTGTTCAGCATATGTGGGAACTACTTCAAGACTGTTGGAAAAGCATTCCAGGTGATGCTGGTTGAGAGAATGCCAAGAATGTGCAAAGTTGTCATCAAGGCAAAGAGTGACTATTTATTTTGGTTACTACATGATTCCAGACGTGTTATTTCATAGTTTTTATTTTACACATTTTGTAATGATAGTGAAGACATCAAAACTAAGAAAAACCCTTGAATGAGGAGCTTTGTTACAGCCCTCTGGCGTTACAGCCCTCTAGCCTTACAGCCCCCTGGCGTTACAGCCCCCTGGCGTTACAGCCCTCTGGCGTTACAGCCCCCTGGCGTTACAGCCCTCTAGCCTTACAGCCCGGTGCCCTCTGGCGTTACAGCCCGGTGCCCTCCGGCGTACCAGCCCTCTGGCGTTACAGCCCCCTGGCGTCACAGCCCCCTGGCGTTACAGCCCGGTGCCCTCTGGCCTTACAGCCCCCTGGCGTTACAGCCCGGTGCCCTCTGGCCTTACAGCCCCCTGGCGTTACAGCCCCCTGGCGTTACAGCCCGGTGCCCTCTGGCGTTACAGCCCGGTGCCCTCTGGCGTTACAGCCCGGTGCCCTCTGGCGTTACAGCCCTCTGGCGTTACAGCCCCCTGGCGTTACAGCCCCCTGGCGTTACAGCCCGGTGGCCTCTGGCGTTACAGCCCGGTGCCCTCCGGCGTTACAGCCCGGTGCCCTCCGGCGTTACAGCCCGGTGCCCTCCGGCGTTACAGCCCGGTGCCCTCCGGCGTTACAGCCCCCCGGCGTACAAACCCTCCGGCGTACAAACCCCTCCGGCGTTACAGCCCGGTGCCCTCTGGCAACCTCTCACCATTACAATAACAGGGGAGGTTAGCAAATTATCCGAGGGAGCACCCCCAGACCCCCACAAGTTTACGTCCTTACCACTTCTAAAAACCAAAGTTAGGCCCCTGCAAATAACAGCCACTTACTGTTTCTTACTGCCACTCTAGGAGATAGCAGACAGTTCAACCCCTGGTCTGTTCCATGCTCCTTATAGGGGATATTAAACATACCACTAACAGCCTGCTCCATTCTAACCTGAACCCTGAACCCGGTCTATAACCATCTCACCTGAACCCTGAACCAGGACAACTTGCTGGTCTAGAAGCTCCCCTGAACCAGGACAACTTGCTGGTCTAGAAGCTCCCCTGAACCAGGACAACTTGCTGGGCTAGAAGCTCCCCTGAACCAGGACAACTTGCTGGTCTAGAAGCTCCCCTGAACCAGGACAACTTGCTGGGCTAGAAGCTCCCCTGAACCAGAACAACTTGCTGGGCTAGAAGCTCCCCTGAACCAGGACAACTTGCTGGGCTAGAAGCTCCCCTGAACCAGGACAACTTGCTGGTCTAGAAGCTCCCCTGAACCAGGACAACTTGCTGGTCTAGAAGCTCCCCTGAACCAGGACAACTTGCTGGTCTAGAAGCTCCCTGAACCAGGACAACTTGCTGGTCTAGAAGCTCCCCGAACCAGGACAACTTGCTGGTCTAGAAGCTCCCCTGAACCAGGACAACTTGCTGGTCTAGAAGCTCCCCTGAACCAGGACAACTTGCTGGTCTAGAAGCTCCCCTGAACCAGGACAACTTGCTGGTCTAGAAGCTCCCCTGAACCAGGACAACTTGCTGGTCTAGAAGCTCCCCTGAACCAGGACAACTTGCTGGTCTAGAAGCTCCCCCGAACCAGGACAACTTGCTGGTCTAGAAGCTCCCCTAAACGAGGACAACTTGCTGGTCTAGAAGCTCCCCTAAACCAGGTGATAACATCAAACACACCCAGTCTATAATCATCTCACCTGAACCCTGAACCAGGAGAACTTGCTGGCCGGCATGTCCAGGGCCAGTTGTAATATCTGGTGTTGAAGGACTGGATGGACCTCCTCTCTCATACCTTTCTCTGACACGATACCTGAAGAGAGAGACCAAACACAATACCGTTAAAAATTATCCTCTCAAAATGGACACAATCAGTGGATGATTTCACAGGCCTTTTGGAAAGCCGTACAGATCCTCGGAAGGATGTGATAACATGGAAGTTGTCTCTAAGTGTGGTAACACAATGTAAGGCAAATTCATAGATTTTAACATTCTGTTAGTACATCAAGAAGATCATAGGACTAATAAAAGAGCAATCAATCAATCAATAAATCAATCACTTCCATATTTTTTAACAGGACTAATAAAAGAGCAACAGAGCAATCAATCAATCAATCAACCAATGAATCAATCAATCAATAAATTACCTTTGAGCAGCTTGCTGAAGTCAAACTTGCTCTGGCTAACCAGATGAGGTACGACCTTCTGGTAGAGACACATGACCTGAAGGATGAGGGCTTTCAGGACGATGACCTCTGGAGACTCGGGGCCTGACGGGGCTGGAGGAGACAGACGGGAGAGACAGACAGATGGGAGAGGCAGACAGATGGGAGAGGCAGGAGAGACAGACAGACGGGAGAGACAGGCAGATGGGAGACAGAGACGCACGGGAAGAGAGACAGACAGGAGAGACAGATAGATAGGAGACAGAAAGATGGGAGAGAGACAGACAGACGCACGGGAAGAGAGACAGGAGAGACAGATGGGAGACAGACAGACGCACGGGAAGAGAGACAGGAGAGACAGGCAGATAGGAGACAGAAAGATGGGAGAGACAGACAGATGGGAAACACAGACAGATAGATGGGAGAAACAAAGAGTGAGACAGACAGACGCACGGGAAGAGAGACAGGAGAGAGTCGGTTAGTTGTTCAATTAAAGAGAGTTATAGTCGGGACAATATAGAAATGTGGAAAAATACCATATCGGTTAAGGACTATTTCAACGATGTATGAAGAGAGAGTTAATATGATAATTTAAAGAAGAGAGCATTCCACTGACTGTAAATATATTAGAATGTAAGACATCGGGGCGCTGTACTGCAGCGCCAGCTGTGCCACCAGAGACTCTGGGTTCGCGCCCAGGCTCTGTCGTAACCGGCCGCTACCGGGAGGTCCGTGGGGCGACGCACAATTGGCCTAGCGTCATCCGGGTTAGGGAGTGTTTGACCGGTAGGGATATCCTTGTCTCATCGCGCACCAGCGACTCCTGTGGCGGGCCAGGCGCAGTGCGCAATAACCAAGGTCGCCAGGTGCACGGTGTTTCCTCCGACACATTGGTGCGGCTGGCTTCCGGGTTGGATGCGCGCTGTGTTAAGAAGCAGTGCGACTTGGTTGGGTTGTGTATCGGAGGACGCATGACTTTCGACCTTCGTCTCTCCCGAGTCCGTACGGGAGTTGTAGCGATGAGACAAGATAGTAGCTACTAACAATTGGACACCATGAAATTGGGGAGAAAAAGGGGTAAAATTAAAAAATATGTATTAAAAAAAAGTAAGACATCTACCGGGTTGTTCAACTTTAGCCGCGTCCTCTTTAACATCTCCTTCCTTCTTCCCTTCATTCCCTCCTTTCTCCTTCTTGGTCAGGGACTGCCATTTGGACACGATGCTCGTCATGTCCGGTAGAACCTACAGAGAGAACATGGACGCCCCCAGGGTCAGGGTGGTCATCCAGTCAGGGTGGTCATCCAGTCAGAGTGGTCATCCAGTCAGGGTGGTCATCCAGTCAGGGTGGTCATCCAGTCAGAGTGGTCATCCAGTCAGAGTGGTCATCCAGTCAGAGTGGTCATCCAGTCAGGGTGGTCATCCAGTCAGGGTGGTCATCCAGTCAGGGTGGTCATCCAGTCAGAGTGGTCATCCAGTCAGAGTGGTCATCCAGTCAGAGTGGTCATCCAGTCAGGGTGGTCATCCAGTCAGAGTGGTCATCCAGTCAGGGTGGTCATCCAGTCAGGGTGGTCATCCAGTCAGAGTGGTCATCCAGTCAGAGTGGTCATCCAGTCAGGGTGGTCATCCAGTCAGGGTGGTCATCCAGTCAGAGTGGTCATCCAGTCAGGGTGGTCATCCAGTCAGGGTGGTCATCCAGTCAGAGTGGTCATCCAGTCAGGGTGGTCATCCAGTCAGAGTGGTCATCCAGTCAGAGTGGTCATCCAGTCTGATAAAAGCTGGTCATCATCAGAGGTCGACTGTATGTTGTCTACCACAGTAGGCATACAGTACTACAGTAGGCATACAGTACTACAGTAGGTCCACAGTACTACAGTAGGCATACAGTCCTACAGTAGGTCCACAGTACAACAGTACTACAGTAGGTATACAGTCCTACAGTAGGTCCACAGTACTACAGTAGGTCCACAGTACTACAGTAGGTCCACAGTACTACAGTAGGTCCACAGTCCTACAGTAGGTCCACAGTCCAACAGTAGGTCCACAGTCCAACAGTAGGTCCACAGTACTACAGTAGGTCCACAGTCCTACAGTAGGTCCATAGTCCTACAGTAGGTCCACAGTAGGTCCAGTCCTAGAGTAGGTCCACAGTAGGTCCACAGTACTACAGTAGGTCCACAGTTCTACAGTAGGTCCACAGTACTACAGTAGGTCCACAGTTCTACAGTAGGTCCACAGTACTACAGTAGGTCCACAGTTCTACAGTAGGTCCACAGTACTACAGTAGGTCCACAGTCCTACAGTAGGTCCACAGTAGGTCCACAGTCCTACAGTAGGTCCACAGTCCTACAGTAGGTCCACAGTCCTACAGTAGGTCCACAGTACTACAGTAGGTCCACAGTAGGTCCACAGTAGGTCCACAGTAGGTCCACAGTCCTACAGTAGGTCCACAGTTCTACAGTAGGTCCACAGTTCTACAGTAGGTCCACATTCCTACAGTAGGTCCACAGTACTACAGTAGGTCCATAGTCCTACAGTAGGTCCACAATCCTACAGTAGGTCCACAGTCCTACAGTAGGTTCAGTCCTACAGTAGGTTCACAGTAGATCCACAGTCCTACAGTAGGTCCACAGTCCTACAGTAGGTTCACAGTAGGTCCACAGTCCTACAGCAGGTCCACAGTCCTACAGTAGGTCCACAGTAGGCCCACAGTCCTACAGTAGGTCCACAGTCCTACAGTAGGTCCACAGTCCTACAGTAGGTCCACAGTAGGTCCACAGTCCTACAGTCCTACAGTAGGTCCACAGTCCTACAGTAGGTCCACAGTACTACAGTAGGTCCACAGTCCTACAGTAGGTCCACAGTAGGTCCACAGTAGGTCCACAGTCCTACAGTAGGTCCACAGTAGGTCCACAGTCCTACAGTAGGTCCACAGTCCTACAGTAGGTCCACAGTCCTACAGTAGGTCCACAGTCCTACAGTAGGTCCACAGTCCTACAGTAGGTCCACAGTCCTACAGTAGGTCCACAGTCCTACAGTAGGTCCACAGTCCTACAGTAGGTCCACAGTCCTACAGTAGGTCCACAGTCCTAGATTTCCAGAATCCCTTTATTCTCCAAGTACATTCACACAAACCTGGAATTTCACTTAGTGAATTAGTGCTGCCAGCAATATATACGTATACAAACTACAGGCAGACTACAGGCAGACTACAGGCAGACTACAGGCAGACTACAGGCAGACTACCGGCAGACTACAGGCAGACTACCGGCAGACCATAGACAGACTAGACAGACTAGACAAACCTCAGACAGACTACAGACAGACCATAGACAGACTAGACAGACTAGACAAACCTCAGGCAGACTACAGGCAGACTACCGGCAGACCATAGACAGACTAGACAGACTAGACAAACCTCAGACAGACTACAGACAGACCATAGACAGACTAGACAGACTAGACAAACCTCAGACAGACTACAGACAGACCATAGACAGACTAGACTAACCTCAGGCAGACTACAGGCAGACTACAGGCAGACTACAGGCAGACTACAGGCAGACTTCAGGCAGACTACAGAGGCAGACTACAGGCAGACTACAGGCAGACTACAGGCAGACTACAGGCAGACTACAGGCAGACTACAGGCAGACTACAGGCAGACTACAGGCAGACTACAGGCAGACTACAGGCGGACTACAGGCAGACTACAGGCAGACTACAGGCAGACTACAGGCAGACTACAGGCAGACTACAGGCAGACTACAGACAGACTACAGGCAGACTACAGGCAGACTACAGACAGACTACAGGCAGACTACAGGCAGACTACAGGCAGACTACAGACAGACTACAGGCAGACTACAGGCAGACTACAGGCAGACTACAGGCAGACTACAGGCAGACTACAGGCAGACTACAGGCAGACTACAGGCAGACTACAGGCAGACTACAGGCAGACTACAGGCAGACTACAGGCAGACTACAGGCAGACTACAGGCAGACTACAGACAGACCACAGACAGACTACAGACAGACCACAGACAGACCACAGACAGACTATGTGTTACCTCCCTGTACTGCTGTGTGTTACCTTGCCGAGTGCCTCCCTGTACTGCTGTGTGTTACCTTGCCGAGTGCCTCCCTGTACTGCTGTGTGTTACCTTGCCGAGTGCCTCCCTGTACTGCTGTGTGTTACCTTGCCGAGTGCCTCCCTGTACTGCTGTGTGTTACCTTGCCGAGTGCCTCCCTGTACTGCTGTGTGTTACCTTGCCGAGTGCCTCCCTGTACTGCTGTGTGTTACCTTGCCGAGTGCCTCCCTGTACTGCTGTGTGTTACCTTGCCGAGTGCCTCCCTGTACTGCTGTGTGTTACCTTGCCGAGTGCCTCCCTGTACTGCTGTGTGTTACCTTGCCGAGTGCCTCCCTGTACTGCTGTGTGTTACCTTGCCGAGTGCCTCCCTGTACTGCTGTGTGTTACCTTGCCGAGTGCCTCCTGTACTGCTGTGTGTTACCTTGCCGAGTGCCTCCCTGTACTGCTGTGTGTTACCTTGCCGAGTGCCTCCCTGTACTGCTGTGTGTTACCTTGCCGAGTGCCTCCCTGTACTGCTGTGTGTTACCTTGCCGAGTGCCTCCCTGTACTGCTGTGTGTTACCTTGCCGAGTGCCTCCCTGTACTGCTGGGTGTTACCTTGCCGAGTGCCTCCCTGTACTGCTGTGTGTTACCTTGCCGAGTGCCTCCCTGTACTGCTGTGTGTTACCTTGCCGAGTGCCTCCCTGTACTGCTGGGTGTTACCTTGCCGAGTGCCTCCCTGTACTGCTGGGTGTTACCTTGCCGAGTGCCTCCCTGTACTGCTGTGTGTTACCTTGCCGAGTGCCTCCCTGTACTGCTGTGTGTTACCTTGCCGAGTGCCTCCCTGTACTGCTGTGTGTTACCTTGCCGAGTGCCTCCCTGTACTGCTGTGTGTTACCTTGCCGAGTGCCTCCCTGTACTGCTGTGTGTTACCTTGCCGAGTGCCTCCCTGTACTGCTGTGTGTTACCTTGCCGAGTGTCTCCCTGTACTGCTGGGTGAAGTCCTGCATGGTGGCTGGAGTGTAGAGGTCAGAGGCGAGCCACACAGAGCGGTCCAGACACAACTCTATGTTCCTCTGAGCTCTCTTCAGAAGGAACGACATGAGGGACAGGGTCGTGTGCTGCACCACCACGTTGGCAAACTGGAACAGGCACGCGAGAGGAAAGATGGGTAAAACAGTCCAGCGCGGAGGAAACGTTGGGCAACATGTTCATCACCAAAAGTGACAAGTCTGTTAAACAGCCCATTATTCTAGAACAAACGGTGTAAACTCACGTTGATGCCTTGCGTGAAGAAGGCTTTGTTACAGACGGGAGGAAGTGATGTCACCAGCACCATGGACAGGAGGCGGGGCAGAGGAACAACCTCTCTGGTCTGGAAGGCCTTGGACACCTCTGGCTGAGACTCGTAGATCTGAGAAGACAGGACAGAGCGGTCGACAGCGGTCAAAATGACAGCGCCTGTGATTTTTTTATTTTATCTTTATTTTACTAGGCAAGTCAGTTAAGAACAAATTCTTATTTTCAATGACGGCCTAGGAACAGTGGGTTAACTGCCTTGTTCAAGGGGCAGACTGACAGATTTGTACCTTGTCAGCTCGGGGATTTGAACTTGCAACCTTCCGGTTACTAGTCCAACACTCTAACCACTAGGCTACCCTGCCGCCTCTACACTCTAACCACTAGGCTACCCTGCCGCCTCTACACTCTAACCACTAGGCTACCCTGCCGCCTCTACACTCTAACCACTAGGCTACCCTGCCGCCTCTACACTCTAACCACTAGGCTACCCTGCCGCCTCTACACTCTAACCACTAGGCTACCCTGCCGCCCCTACACTCTAACCACTAGGCTACCCTGCCGCCCCTACACTCTAACCACTAGGCTACCCTGCCGTCTCTACACTAACCACTAGGCTACCCTGCCGCCTCTACACTAACCACTAGGCTACCCTGCCGTCTCTACACTAACCACTAGGCTACCCTGCCGCCTCTACACTCTAACCACTAGGCTACCCTGCCGCCTCTACACTCTAACCACTAGGCTACCTGCCTCCTCTACACTCTAATCACTAGGCTACCTGCCGCCTCTACACTCTAACCACTAGGCTACCTGCCTCCTCTACACTCTAACCACTAGGCTACCTGCCTCCTCTACACTCTAACCACTAGGCTACCTGCCTCCTCTACACTCTAACCACTAGGCTACCCTGCCTCCTCTACACTCTAACCACTAGGCTACCTGCCTCCTCTACACTCTAACCACTAGGCTACCCTGCCGCCTCTACACTCTAACCACTAGGCTACCCTGCCGCCTCTACACTCTAACCACTAGGCTACCCTGCCGCCTCTACACTCTAACCACTAGGCTACCTGCCACCTCTACACTCTAACCACTAGGCTACCTGCCTCCTCTACACTCTAATCACTAGGCTACCTGCCGCCTCTACACTCTAACCACTAGGCTACCTGCCTCCTCTACACTCTAACCACTAGGCTACCTGCCTCCTCTACACTCTAACCACTAGGCTACCCTGTCGTTTCTACACTCTAACCACTAGGCCACCCTGTCGTCTCTACACTCTAACCACTAGGCTACCCTGCCGCCTCTACACTAACCACTAGGCTACCCTGCCGTCTCTACACTCTAACCACTAGGCCACCCTGCCGTCTCTACACTCTAACCACTAGGCTACCCTGCCGCCTCTACACTCTAACCACTAGGCTACCCTGCCGCCCCTACACTCTAACCACTAGGCTACCCTGCCTCTCTACACTAACCACTAGGCTACCCTGCCGCCTCTACACTAACCACTAGGCTACCCTGCCGCCCCTACACTCTAACCACTAGGCTACCCTGCCTCTCTACACTAACCACTAGGCTACCCTGCCGCCTCTACACTAACCACTAGGCTACCCTGCCGTCTCTACACTAACCACTAGGCTACCCTGCCGCCTCTACACTCTAACCACTAGGCTACCCTGCCGCCTCTACACTCTAACCACTAGGCTACCTGCCACCTCTACACTCTAACCACTAGGCTACCTGCCTCCTCTACACTCTAATCACTAGGCTACCTGCCGCCTCTACACTCTAACCACTAGGCTACCTGCCTCCTCTACACTCTAACCACTAGGCTACCTGCCTCCTCTACACTCTAACCACTAGGCTACCCTGCCGTCTCTACACTCTAACCACTAGGCTACCTGCCTCCTCTACACTCTAACCACTAGGCTACCCTGATTGACAGACAAGGGACAGCCAATTGTGACGGTGTTGTCAGATTCACATTGTGTTTTGTTGTGTGACGGTGATGTCTGATCTCTATACATTCACACAATACATTACATTTACATTTAAGTCATTTAGCAGACGCTCTTATCCAGAGCGACTTACAATACAATACAGCTTAAAATCCTCTGTGTTGTTGTTGTTGGTGTCAACGTTACAGACAGAACTGTCCCCGAGGTTTGAAACGAAAACAAAATCACTTTAGAAAAACCAATAATACAAGGAAACAAAGAGTTGACTAAAAACCTTCTTGAGCAGAGTGATGTTGTCCGTCCAGGCAGATTTGAGGCGAGGGATGAAGGAATACTGTGTCTCCTTGAAGAATCTGGGCAAGATGTCAGGACTGACCCTTAGTATATTGACCATCAGATCAGACACCAGGTCGTCCTCTGTAGCCTGTTTCAGCCCCACCACAAACTGCAGTAGCACAATGTTACCAGCCCTGGACAGAAGACAGACACAACAACTTCAGGTCTGTGTCTACTGTACAGACACACAACAAAAACTTCAGGAGGGTGATGGAGAGAGGGAGAGAGAACAGAGAGAAGGAGAGATGGGAGAGAGAACAGAGAGGAGAGAGAACAGAGAGGAGAGAGAACAGAGGAGAGAGAACAGAGTGATAGAGGAGAGATGGGAGAGAGAACAGAGAGAAAGAAGAGAGAACGGAGAGAACAGAGAGATAGAGAGAACGGAGAGAAGAGCGAGGGGAGATAAAGAGGAGAGAGAACAGAGTGAGAGGAGAGATGGGAGAGAGAACAGAGAGAAGAGCGAGGGGGGATAAAGAGGAGAGAACAGAGTGATAGAGGAGAGATGGGAGAGAGAACAGAGATGGGAGAGAGAACAGAGAGAAGAGCGAGGGGGGATAAAGAGGAGAGAACAGAGTGAGAGGAGAGAACGGAGAGAAGAGCGAGGGGAGATAAAGAGGAGAGAGAACAGAGCAATAGAGGAGAGAGAACAGAGAGAAGAGCGAGGGGGGATAAAGAGGAGAGAACAGAGTGAGAGGAGAGAACGGAGAGAAGAGCGAGGGGAGATAAAGAGGAGAGAGAACAGAGCAATAGAGGAGAGAGAACAGAGAGAAGAGCGAGGGGGGATAAAGAGGAGAGAACAGAGTAATAGAGGAGAGATGGGAGAGAGAACAGAGAGATAGAGAGAGAGCGGAGAGAAGAGCGAGGGGAGATAAAGAGGAGAGAGAACAGAGCAATAGAGGAGAGATGGGAGAGAGAACAGAGTGATAGAGGAGAGAGAACAGAGCGACACAGGAGAGATGGGAGAGAGAACAGAGAGAAGAGCGAGGGGAGATAAAGAGGAGAGAGAACAGAGCGACAGAGGAGAGATGGGAGAGAGAACAGAGAGAAGAGCGAGGGGAGATAAAGAGGAGAGAGAACAGAGCGATAGAGGAGAGATGGGTGAGAGAACAGAGAGAAGAGCGAGGGGAGATAAAGAGGAGAGAACAGAGCGACAGAGGAGAGATGGGAGAGAGAACAGAGTGATAGAGGAGAGATGGGAGAGAGAACAGAGCGATAGAAGAGAGAGAACAGAGCGACAGAGGAGAGATGGGAGAGAGAACAGAGCGATAGAGGAGAGAGAACAGAGCGACAGAGGAGAGATGGGAGAGAGAACAGAGTGATAGAGGAGAGAGAACAGAGCGACAGAGGAGAGATGGGAGAGAGAACAGAGTGATAGAGGAGAGAGAACAGAGCGACAGAGGAGAGATGGGAGAGAGAACAGAGCGACAGAGGAGAGATGGGAGAGAGAACAGAGAGAAGAGCGAGGGGAGATAAAGAGGAGAGAGAACAGAGCGACAGAGGAGAGATGGGAGAGAGAACAGAGAGAAGAGCGAGGGGAGATAAAGAGGAGAGAGAACAGAGCGACAGAGGAGAGATGGGAGAGAGAACAGAGAGAAGAGCGAGGGGAGATAAAGAGGAGAGAGAACAGAGTGACAGAGGAGAGATGGGAGAGAGAACAGAGTGATAGAGGAGAGAGAACAGAGCGACAGAGGAGAGATGGGAGAGAGAACAGAGTGATAGAGGAGAGAGAACAGAGCGACAGAGGAGAGATGGGAGAGAGAACAGAGCGATAGAGAAGAGATGGGAGAGAGAACAGAGAGAAGAGCGAGGGGAGATAAAGAGGAGAGAGAACAGAGCAACAGAGGAGAGATGGGAGAGAGAACAGAGAAGAGCGAGGGGAGATAAAGAGGAGAGAGAACAGAGCGACAGAGGAAAGATGGGAGAGAGAACAGAGCGACAGAGGAAAGAGAACAGAGCGATAGAGAAGAGATGGGAGAGAGAACAGAGAGAAGAGCGAGGGGAGATAAAGAGGAGAGAGAACAGAGCGACAGAGGAGAGATGGGAGAGAGAACAGAGCGACAGAGGAGAGAGAACAGAGTGATAGAGGAGAGAACAGAGAGAAGAGCGAGGGGAGATAAAGAGGAGAGAGAACAGAGCGACAGAGGAGAGATGGGATGCATCAGATTCATGACTGACCTGCCGGCCGTTCCAAAGCTGGGGTCGTAGAAACTGATGCCATGTTTCCGGGAGCAGCATAGATTCAGGAGGAAGTTGTGAACCAGTTTCCTCACGACCATCTTCCCTGCTTCCTCTGCGTTCTCTGCCATCTGAAGAAATTGACATTTAAAACAAGACTCGGTGATGATTGTGAGTGAGAATAATTTAGGGGGCGCTAATATTTGTTCTCTTACACACTTAAATAAGTGTATAACGGAAATGTGTTTCATGCATATCCCAATGCCCCCCGATAGACCCCCAGGGAGTGGGGTCATGGCCAGGGTCACCGTTGTCCAGCGCCCCTGGAGCGATTAGGGTTAAGTGCCTTGCTCAAGGGCACAGCAACAGATTTTTCATCTTGTCGGCTCCGGGATTCAAACCAGTGACCTTTCGGGTTACTGGCCAAAAGCTCTAACCGAGAGAGAGAGATAAAGAGAGAGAGAGATAAAGAGAGAGAGAGATAAAGAGAGAGAGAGATAGATAAAGAGAGAGAGAGATAGAGAGAGAGATAGATAAAGAGAGAGAGAGAGAGAGAGATAGATAAAGAGAGAGAGATAGATAAAGAGAGAGAGATAGATAAAGAGAGAGATAAGAGAGAGAGAGAAAGAGAGAGAGATAAAGAGAGAGAGATAAAGAGAGAGATAGAGAGAGAGAGATAGAGAGAGATAAAGAGAGAGAGAAAGAGAGAGAAAGAGCGAGATAAAGAGAGAGCGAGATAAAGAGAGAGAGAGATAGAGAGAGAAAGATAGAAAGAGAGCTAAGAGAGAAAGATAGAAAGAGAGCTAAGAGAGAAAGAGAGAAAGAGAGAAAGAGAGAAAGAGAGAAAGAGAGAGAGAGAGATAAAGACAAAGAGAGAAAGAGAGAGAGAGAACGAGTGGACAGATCCATTACCTTGCTGTCGTCTGTGCTTGCATCCACAATGCCATTCCACCTGTAGAGTGATGCAATCTGGGCCAGGAGAGATGGGGTGAAGAAACGCACCTTCTGGGTCTTACTGATGGCTTGTCTCTGGACCACCTACAGCAGAGGAAACACATCGCTGTCACGTGTCCTCCCTTCTCCTGCGCTCCAGGTCACCAGGCTGCTCATTATGACTCACACCAGCACCCCATCAGCCTCACCTGGAAATCAATTACCTGCCTGAGTACCTTCTCTAAATCTGCCTCTCTCCCTTTGGTTCTTCCTACCTGAGTACCTTCTCTAAATCTGTCTCTCTCCCTTTGGTTCTTCCTACCTGAGTACCTTCTCTAAATCTGTCTCTCTCCCTTTGGTTCTTCCTACCTGAGTACCTTCCCTAAATCTGTCTCTCTTCCTTTGGTTCTTTCAACCTGAGTACCTTCTCTAAAGCTGTCTCTCTCCCTTTGGTTCTTCCTACCTGAGTACCTTCTCTAAATCTGTCTCTCTCCCTTTGGTTCTTCCTACCTGAGTACCTTCTCTAAATCTGTCTCTCTCCCTTTGGTTCTTCCTACCTGAGTACCTTCTCTAAATCTGTCTCTCTCCCTTTGGTTCTTCCTACCTGAGTACCTTCCCTAAATCTGTCTCTCTCCCTTTGGTTCTTCCTACCTGAGTACCTTCTCTAAATCTGTCTCTCTCCCTTTGGTTCTTCCTACCTGAGTACCTTCCCTAAATCTGTCTCTCTCCCTTTGGTTCTTCCTACCGGAGTACCTTCTCTAAATCTGTCTCTCTCCCTTTGGTTCTTCCTACCTGAGTACCTTCTCTAAATCTGTCTCTCTCCCTTTGGTTCTTCCAACCTGAGTACCTTCTCTAAATCTGTCTCTCTCCCTTTGGTTCTTCCTGCCTGAGTACCTTCTCTAAATCTGTCTCTCTCCCTTTGGTTCTTCCTGCCTGAGTACCTTCTCTAAATCTGTCTCTCTCCCTTTGGTTCTTCCTGCCTGAGTACCTTCTCTAAATCTGTCTCTCTCCCTTTGGTTCTTCCTACCTGAGTACCTTCCCTAAATCTGTCTCTCCCCCTTTGGTTCTTCCTACCCGAGTACCTTCTCTAAATCTGTCTCTCTCCCTTTGGTTCTTCCTACCTGAGTACCTTCCCTAAATCTGTCTCTCTCCCTTTGGTTCTTCCTACCTGAGTACCTTCCCTAAATCTGTCTCTCTCCCTTTGGTTCTTCCTACCTGAGTACCTTCCCTAAATCTGTCTCTCTCCCTTTGGTTCTTCCTACCTGAGTACCTTCCCTAAATCTGTCTCTCTCCCTTTGGTTCTTCCTACCTGAGTACCTTCTCTAAATCTGTCTCTCTCCCTTTGGTTCTTCCTGCCTGAGTACCTTCTCTAAATCTGTCTCTCTCCCTTTGGTTCTTCCTACCTGAGTACCTTCCCTAAATCTGTCTCTCCCCCTTTAGTTCTTCCTACCTGAGTACCTTCTCTAAATCTGTCTCTCTCCCTTTGGTTCTTCCTACCTGAGTACCTTCCCTAAATCTTTCTCTCTTCCTTTGGTTCTTTCAACCTGAGTACCTTCTCTAAATCTGTCTCTCTCCCCTTGGTTCTTCCTACCTGATTACCTTCCCTATATCTGTCTCTCCCGTTGGTTCTTCCCACCTGATTACCTCCCCTATATCTGTCTCTCTCCCTTTGGTTCTTCCTACCTGAGTACCTTCTCTAAATCTGTCTCTCTCCCTTTGGTTCTTCCTACCTGAGTACCTTCCCTAAATCTGTCTCTCTCCCTTTGGTTCTTCCTACCTGAGTACCTTCCCTAAATCTGTCTCTCTCCCTTTGGTTCTTCCTACCTGAGTACCTTCCCTAAATCTGTCTCTCTTCCTTTGGTTCTTCCAACCTGAGTACCTTCTCTAAATCTGTCTCTCTCCCTTTGGTTCTTCCTACCTGAGTACCTTCCCTAAATCTGTCTCTCTTCCTTTGGTTCTTCCAACCTGAGTACCTTCTCTAAATCTGTCTCTCTCCCTTTGGTTCTTCCTACCTGAGTACCTTCCCTAAATCTGTCTCTCTTCCTTTGGTTCTTCCTACCTGAGTACCTTCCCTAAATCTGTCTCTCTTCCTTTGGTTCTTCCTACCTGATTACCTCCCCTATATCTGTCTCTCCCTTCGGTTCTTGCTCTCCCTATATCTGTCTCTCCCGTTGGTTCTTCCCCCAGGCGTTATTGTTTCTGTTCCCAGTGTTCATGGCTGTACTCAACCTCTTTTTCTTGTCTTGTTCTATGTTAATTTATTAAATAAACTCCCTGAAATTGCTTCCCGACACCCCAGCGTAAACGTTATAATCACTTAAAGGTATCTGCAGGTATAACACATTATGATGCACTATAAATACCGGTCATAAGTATGTACAGTCACCGTATACATGTCTCCTGATCGTCCTGACAAAACAGCCATTTTCATTCAATACCCTGAAAAGTCAGAGACAAACGAGATTAGGCCCCACCTTGGTCTGCAGAGTAGACAGAATCAGGTTGACAGTGGAGATACGATCCTCCTTCAGTCCGCTGCTTAGAATGTCTGGCAGGAAATCTGATAACCAATAAAAGGTTTCATCATCAGACAAGGAGACAAGGGAGAGGCAGGCCTATATACCTACAGTGGAGATGGGACCCTCCTTCAGACAAGGGGCAGACAGGCCTATATACCTACAGTAGAGATGGGACCCTCCTTCAGACAAGGGACAGACAGGCCTATATACCTACAGTGGAGATGGGACCGTCCTTCAGACAAGGGGCAGACAGGCCTATATACCTAATGGAGATGGGACCCTCCTTCAGACAAGGGGCAGACAGGCCTATATACCTAATGGAGATGGGACCCTCCTTCAGACAAGGGGCAGACAGGCCTATATACCTACAGTAGAGATGGGAACCTCCTTCAGACAAGGGGCAGACAGGCCTATATACCTACAGTAGAGATGGGACCGTCCTTCAGACAAGGGGCAGACAGGCCTATATACCTAATGGAGATGGGACCCTCCTTCAGACAAGGGGCAGACAGGCCTATATACCTACAGTAGAGATGGGACCCTCCTTCAGACAAGGGGCAGACAGGCCTACATTCTCAAGCTTATTTTATTTTTATTATTCTTGTTTTTAAAATACTTGTTGTATTTTCTGTCATTTTGAGATGTAGTATAATCCTGACCTTTCATCTCCAGTAGTTGTCCAATAGTAACATTGTCACCAGAGACCAGGAAGGAGAGGGCAAACTGGGTGTAAGCCATGCGGACATCAGGTCTACCCTAGAGAGAGAGAGATGAATGAGATGACAGAATACCAGTCATTAGAGATGCGTCATTATAACCTCAATCCAAAGCCCTGGTTGGGACACAGTTTTCCTGATCAGCTCAAACATCAGGAGGATGACATATTGACACCAAAGAGAACTATAAACCAACCGTGGGTTTTCAACGACACCAAAGAGAACTATAAACCAACCGTGGGTTTTCAACGACACCAAAGAGAACTATAAACCAACCGTGGGTTTTCAACGACACCAAAGAGAACTATAGATCAACCGTGGGTTTTCAACGACACCAAAGACAACTATAAACCAACCGTGGGTTTTCAACGACACCAAAGAGAACTATAGACCAACCGTGGGTTTTCAACGACACCAAAGAGAACTATAGATCAACCGTGGGTTTTCAACGACACCAAAGACAACTATAGACCAACCGTGGGTTTTCAACGACACCAAAGAGAACTATAAACCAACCGTGGGTTTTCAACGACACCAAAGACAACTATAGATCAACCGTGGGTTTTCAACGACACCAAAGAGAACTATAAATCAACCGTGGATTTTCAACGACACCAAAGAGAACTATAGATCAACCGTGGGTTTTCAACGACACCAAAGACAACTATAGATCAACCGTGGGTTTTCAACGACACCAAAGACAACTATAGATCAACCGTGGGTTTTCAACACACACCAAAGACAACTATAGATCAACCGTGGGTTTTCAACGACACCAAAGACAACTATAGATCAACCGTGGGTTTTCAACGACACCAAAGAGAACTATAGATCAACCGTGGGTTTTCAACGACACCAAAGACAACTATAGATCAACCGTGGGTTTTCAACGACACCAAAGAGAACTATAGATCAACCGTGGGTTTTCAACGACACCAAAGAGAACTATAAACCAACCGTGGGTTTTCAACGACACCAAAGAGAACTATAGATCAACCGTGGGTTTTCAACGACACCAAAGAGAACTATAGATCAACCGTGGGTTTTCAACGACACCAAAGAGAACTATAAATCAACCGTGGATTTTCAACGACACCAAAGAGAACTATAGATCAACCGTGGGTTTTCAACGACACCAAAGACAACTATAAACCAACCGTGGGTTTTCAACGACACCAAAGACAACTACCCTCATACAGTGGGAGTGTCCCAAACGGAACCCTATTCCCTATGCGACCCTGGTCAAAAGTAGTGCACTATATAGGGAATAGGGTGCCATTTAGGATGGACACAGACACTGACCAGGTCTCTTACCATCTTATCCTTCCTCTTGGCCAAAGCAGACAGGCCTTTAGTGAAGTGGAAGTGGCTGAATACTTCCCTGGCTGTGTCTGCTCCCTGGGATACCATGGCTGACAGGAAACTCAGGCAGTGACGGACAAACCTGGCCCAGAAGAGACGGCAACACCATGTTAGAATGAGAGAGACACGCGCGCGCACATACACACACACACAAAAAAAAATCTGTATTTCGTTCAAACAAAAGTTGCTTCATGTTCCAACGTACCTGTGGTTTTCTGAGTGTAGGGATGTCTGTATGAGTTTCATATAGCTGGAAACGGCCTTCTTTACTATAGTGAATCCCACCATGCTGAAATGAGAGAGATCACTGGCCGTACGCAGCAGAATCATCTCCAAACTCTGGAAAATCAACATCATCTGGACAGAGACAAGGACAATGTGATGTTTAACAGATTAGTACATGGTGTGTACGTGTATATAGACTGATTATATAGGGGCGGCAGGGTAGCCTAGTGGTTAGAGCGTTGGACTAGTAACTGGAAGGTTGCGAGTTCAAATCCCTGAGCTGCCCCTGAACAGGTAGTTAACCCACTGTTCCTAGGCCGTCATTGAAAATAAGAATTTGTTCTTAACTGACTTGCCTAGTTAAATATATATATGACTGATTTCCAGTGAACAGGAGACTGACAGAAGCTAATGCTGTGCTCTACATACTTCACTCTCCATCTGCTTGTCTCCCTCCAGCAGTTTGAAGATCTCAGAACACTCCATGGAGATCTTGATGTAACCCTCAACAACGTCATACAGGTCAGGACATGGCAGCTTCTTTGCCGTCGTGATGAATGTATCCAAGCCTGCAGTGCAGAGAGAACATTTGTTGTTCAGTAATGACATATTCAATGACCTTTGATAATTGACATACACTCTGCAACAAACAAACAAAAATGTAAACAAAGAGTGAAATCCTATCACTGCAAAGTTGAGAACAATACGTTATAGCGCCGTTGTAGGTAGCTAGTAAGCTAACGGTAGCTAATAGCAACACTCACCCTTCATTGCCTTGGTCGGCTCCTTCAACATGGCTTTAAAAACAGTTCCATTGAACTCTGCTGTCTCAGATACTTTTCCTTTCTTCGCATGCGTTTTGGACTCATCCACATCTTCACTCGACCGTTTCTTACTCATCTTGTTTGAGAGGTAAACCAAAAAAGCGATCAAATAGTTTTAGCCACCGGTCTTGCTGGCAACACATGTGAGAACCTAAACAGAAATGTGTTCTTCTGTCAATGTGTCCGGGAGAGCTCCATTTCCATGTCACTTTGGTTCCGGGCTGCGCAATCAGTGAGAATTCCCCCTTCACGCTCACGCACAATATTCCTCAAATATAAACCATTCATTCAAATAAAGAAATTAGACTGACAGTCTCGTTTCTTTTATTTCCTCCTCCAGGAGGGATCATTTTTAGAATAACAGAATAATGGTTCAGGAATTGAGTCTGTCATTCCTACCTCATTCAGCTCATTGTAAAGAACATACAGAAACATGATAGCACTTTATCATTATTAATAAAGTATTGTATCTATCTGTAATGGATATCAAGTTTTGGTACATTAATCAGATAATTGACATTAATGTCCATGGCTGATGGCCACTGTGTAGATTGTGGCAGCAGAGCTGCAGTCTCCCCCCTTCCATCACTGTAGTCTTGCGTTGCCATCCTTCCAAGTCTGGAAGGAAGCCAGGGAGCTGAGGCTCCCATCACAGGGCTGTTAGAACTGACAGGCAAGGAGGAGGAAGCCAGGGAGCTGAGGATCCCATCACAGGGCTGTTAGAACTGACAGGCGAGGAGGAGGAGGAAGCCAGGGAGCTGAGGATCCCATCACAGGGCTGTTAGAACTGACAGGCGAGGAGGAGGAAGCCAGGGAGCTGAGGATCCCATCACAGGGCTGTTGGAACTGAAAGGCGAGGAGGAGGAGGAAGCCAGGGAGCTGAGGCTCCCATCACAGGGCTGTTGGAACTGAAAGGCGAGGAGGAGGAGGAAGCCAGGGAGCTGAGGCTCCCATCACAGGGCTGTTGGAACTGACAGGCGAGGAGGAGGAAGCCAGGGAGCTGAGGCTCCCATCACAGGGCTGTCGGGACTGAAAGGCGAGGAGGAGGAGGAAGCCATGGAGCTGAGGATCCCATCACAGGGCTGTCGGAACTGAAAGGCGAGGAGGAGGAGGAAGCCAGGGAGCTGAGGATCCCATCACAGGGCTGTCGGAACTGAAAGGCGAGGAGGAGGAGGAAGCCATGGAGCTGAGGATCCCATCACAGGGCTGTCGGGACTGACAGGTGAGGAGGAGGAGGAAGCCAGGGAGCTGAGGATCCCATCACAGGGCTGTCGGAACTGAAAGGCGAGGAGGAGGAGGAAGCCAGGGAGCTGAGGCTCCCATCACAGGGCTGTCGGAACTGACAGGTGAGGAGGAGGAGGAAGCCAGGGAGCTGAGGATCCCATCACAGGGCTGTCGGAACTGAAAGGCGAGGAGGAGGAGGAAGCCATGGAGCTGAGGATCCCATCACAGGGCTGTCGGGACTGACAGGTGAGGAGGAGGAGGAAGCCAGGGAGGAGGATCCCATCACAGGGCTGTCGGAACTGAAAGGCGAGGAGGAGGAGGAAGCCAGGGAGCTGAGGCTCCCATCACAGGGCTGTCGGAACTGACAGGTGAGGAGGAGGAGGAAGCCAGGGAGCTGAGGATCCCATCACAGGGCTGTCGGAACTGACAGGTGAGGAGGAGGAGGAAGCCAGGGAGCTGAGGATCCCATCACAGGGCTGTCGGAACTGACAGGTGAGGAGGAGGAGGAAGCCAGGGAGCTGAGGATCCCATCACAGGGCTGTCGGAACTGACAGGTGAGGAGGAGGAGGAAGCCAGGGAGCTGAGGATCCCATCACAGGGCTGTCGGAACTGACAGGTGAGGAGGAGGAGGAAGCCAGGGAGCTGAGGATCCCATCACAGGGCTGTCGGGACTGAAAGGCGAGGAGGAGGAGGAAGCCAGGGAGCTGAGGCTCCCATCACAGGGCTGTCGGGACTGAAAGGCGAGGAGGAGGAAGCCAGGGAGCTGAGGCTCCCATCACAGAGCTGTTGGAACTGAAAGGCGAGGAGGAGGAGGAAGCCAGGGAGCTGAGGCTCCCATCACAGGGCTGTCGGGACTGAAAGGCGAGGAGGAGGAGGAAGCCAGGGAGCTGAGGCTCCCATCACAGGGCTGTTGGGACTGAAAGGCGAGGAGGAGGAGGAAGCCAGGGAGCTGAGGCTTCCATCACAGGGCTGTTGGAACTGAAAGGCGAGGAGGAGGAGGAACCCAGGGAGCTGAGGATCCCATCACAGGGCTGCTGGGACTGAAAGGCGAGGAGGAGGAGGAAGCCATGGAGCTGAGGATCCCATCACAGGGCTGTCAGAACTGACAGGCGAGGAGGAGGAGGAAGCCAGGGAGCTGAGGATCCCATCACAGGGCTGTTGGGACTGAAAGGCGGGGAGGAGGAAGCCAGGGAGCTGAGGCTCCCATCACAGGGCTGTTGGGACTGAAAGGCGAGGAGGAGGAAGCCAGGGAGCTGAGGCTCCCATCACAGGGCTGTTGGGACTGAAAGGCGAGGAGGAGGAGGAAGCCAGGGAGCTGAGGCTCCCATCACAGGGCTGTTGGAACTGAAAGGCGAGGAGGAGGAAGCCAGGGAGCTGAGGATCCCATCACTCGGCTGTTGATCCATGTCCCATATGAACTTCAGAGTCACGTCCTTCATCCGCTCATCATAGACCTGGTCAAACCTCCCACTCTGGGCCACTGTGAACATATTTTTCCAGTCCCCAAATTTGACCCATCACAGCACAACCGACAGGTCATGAGTCAGGGTAAGAGCATTATAAATGGTTTATATGCAGTTCATTTATAATCACCCCCCCCCCAATCTCTGGCCCATAGTCATGAAGCATATCATAGTAATCTTATTCATTATGATCTAAAAGTCACAACTGATCCTAGATCAGCACTGCTATAGAGACGCTGTGTGAATACAGGGTCAAGCCCATAGTCATGAAGCATCTCATAGTAGATGTGCTGATCTAGGATCAACCCCTTTTTTGAGCATGTCCTCTGGTATGAACTCATAGTTGGCCCTGAGGTCGTGTTACATGTTTTACAACAAAAAAATGTAACTGTCAACAATTTTTTTGAACTGTCATGTTGAAGTCTACTTCATTCAGGTCCCCCTCCAGGAAGTGGCTGATCTTCAGCATGGCTGCCATCAGATCCTGAGAAAAAAGAAAAAAAAACATGTTCATTAAAGATGAAACCCCTGCCATGAGGTTGCACTATCGGTTAGAGCCTGTAAGTCAGCATTTCACTGTAAGGTCTACACCTGTTGTATTCGGGGCACGTGACAAATAAACTTTGATTTGATTTGGTGAAGGCCACTACCCTGAGGTTGGGGGAGTGGTGAAGGCCACTGCCCTCGACACATATGCAATCCCCTGCTTGTCTGGAATCAAATCCTATTCCCACAGCACTTCTGCACACTATGTACTGTCACATTTCATGTCCCTCCTTGTTAATAAAAACTGGACAATTAGGCAAGAGATTCGGGATAGGCAAGCCAGGCTGGTTGGATGTCTCCAGACATCGAGATGTCTTATATGAATGATGTCTTTAATCTACCATTCCCTGCCAACCAGTGGTCCAGAAAGTCCTCGAAGCTCTTTGGGGTCTGAAACATGACCCAGTCAATACACCAGCGATAGTAGCAAAATCACATTGTCCTTTGGGTTCCACATGACATAGATGATCTGGGAAAAAAACAAGAGGAGGCATTTACTATAAATGTACAGCTCTGTGGGCCCTGGTCAGATGTAGTGCACTAGCCTACGGGCCCTGGTCAGATGTAGTGCACTAGCCTACGGGCCCTGGTCAGATGTAGTGCACTAGCCTACGGCCCTGGTCAGATGTAGTGCACTAGCCTACGGGCCCTGGTCAGATGTAATGCACTAGCCTATGGGCCCTGGTCAGATGTAGTGCACTAGCCTACGGGCCCTGGTCAGATGTAGTGCACTAGCCTACGGGCCCTGGTCAGATGTAGTGCACTAGCCTACGGGCCCTGGTCAGATGTAGTGCACTAGCCTACGGGCCCTGGTCAGATGTAGTGCACTAGCCTATGGGCCCTGGTCAGATGTAGTGCACTAGCCTACGGGCCCTGGTCAGATGTAGTGCACTAGCCTATGGGCCCTGGTCAGATGGCTATGGGCCCTGGTCAGATGTAGTGCACTAGCCTATGGGCCCTGGTCAGATGTAGTGCACTAGCCTACGGGCCCTGGTCAGATGTAGTGCATGAGCCTCGGGCCCTGGTCAGATGTAGTGCAGGTCAGCATATGGGCCCTGGTCAGATGTAGTGCACTTTTTTATGGGCCCTTTATTTATGTAGGCAAGTCAGTTATTAAGAACAAATTCATATTTTCAAGCCTAACGGCCCTGGTCAGGGGTTAATTGCTTAGCCTGGGCCCTGGTCAGATGTAGTGCATTTCTACTTTGCCAAGATAACGGGCCCTGGTCAGATGTAGTGCATAGCCAAGGGCCCTGGTCAGATGATGCACTAGCCATGGGCCCTGGTCAGATGTAGTGCACTAGCCTATGGGCCCTGGTCAGATGTGTGCAGTAGCCTACGGGCCCTGGTCAGATGTAGTGCAATGCCACAGGTTCCCTGGTTCAGATGTAGTGCACTAGCCATGGACCCTGGTCAGATGTAGTGCACCAGCCTATTGCCCTGGTCAGATGTAGTGCACAGCCCCGGCCCTGGTCAGATGTCAGTGCACCAGCCTCACGGGCCCTGGTCAGATGTAACCATGACAACCTATGGGCCCTGGTCAGATCCGTGCACTAGCCTATGGGCCCTGGTCAGATGTCAGACAGCTGATGATACAGCGGGCCCTGGTCAGAATTTCTGCACAAACTGCCAGAAACCGTCTCGGGCCCTGGTCAGATGTAGTGCACTAGCCTCACGGGCCCTGGTTCAGATGTCAGTGAAAAAGCTCACCGGGCCCTGGTCAGATGTAGTGCAGTAGCCTATGGGCCCTGGGCCCTCGGTCAACTGTACCGGGCTGACTGGCGTGGTGTGGGCCCTGGTCAGATGTCAGTGCATTGTGCCATAGGGCCCTGGTCAGATGTAGTGCATAGCCTATGGGCCCTGGTCAGATGTAGTGCACAGCCAACGGGCCCTGGTCAGATGTAGTGCACTAGCCTCCGGGCCCTGGTCAGATGTAGTGCACTAGCCTATGGGCCCTGGTCAGATGTAGTGCACTAGCCTGGGCCCTGGTCAGATGTAGTGGATCCCCATTGGGCCCTGGTCAGATGGCAGCACTACCTTGGGCCCTGGTCAGATGTAGTGGATCCCCACGGGCCCTGGTCAGATGTAGTGCACTAGCCTACGGGCCCTGGTCAGATTAGTTATAGATCCCCTGGTAGTTAGCCTGTAGCAGCTACTCTTCCTGGGGTTTATTATGGATCCCCATTATGGTTCCTGGTCAGATGCAGTGCAGCTACTCTTCCTGGGGTCAGATTATAGATAGCCCATTGGGCCCTGGTCAGAAGGCAGCAGCCTACTCTTCCTGGTCAGATTAGTGGATAGCTCCATTAGTTCCTGTCAAGGCAGCAGCTACTCTTCCTGGGGTTTATTATGCATAGCCATTATGGGCCCTGGTCAGATGCAGCAGCTACTCTTCCTGGTCAGATGTATGGATCCCCATTAGGCCCTGGTCAGATGCAGTGCACTAGCCTCACGGGCCCTGGTTTATTATGGATCCCCAGCCTACGGGCCCTGGTCAGATGCAGCAGCCTACGGGCCCTGGTCAGATGTAGTGCATAGCCTATTAGGGCCCTGGTCAGATGCAGCACTAGCCTTGGGCCCTGGTCAGATGTAGTGGATCCCTATGGGCCCTGGTCAGATGGCAGCAGCTACCTTGGGCCCTGGTCAGATGGAAGTGCATTAGCCTTGGGCCCTGGTCAGATGCAGCGCACTAGCCTATGGGCCCTGGTTTATGTATGGATAGCCCATTGGGCCCTGGTCAGATGTAGGCAGAAGCCTACGGGCTTCCTGGTCAGATGGATGCACTAGTTGGGCCCTGGTCAATGCAGTGCACTAGCCTTGGGCCCTGGTCAGATGTATGCACTCCACGGGCCCTGGTCAGATGTAGCAGCTAGCCTTGGGCCCTGGTTAGATATAGTGCCCCAGCCTACGGGCCCTGGTCAGATGCAGCACTAGCCTATGGGCCCTGGTCAGATTATGGATAGCCCATTAGGCCCTGGTCAGATGTAGTGCAGCTACCTATGGCCCTGGTTATGGATCCCTATAGGCCCTGGCCAGAGGCAGCAGCTACCTTCCTGGGCCCTGGTCAGACATATTAGTGCACTAACAGCCTCATAAAACAAAAGATAAAACAGTACATCATATAACATTATAACACCACTACATATCTACAAGGTACAAAATGTATAACAACAATGTGGCAACAATATTACAATGTACACTACCGTTCAAAAGCATCATGAAAGGTCATAGAGCTCACTTAGAAATGTTTGTTATGAAAGAAAATTTAAAAAGTCAGTTATTAAGAACAAATTCATATTAGGAAAGGGGGTTAACATCAAAGTTAGTGAGACTTTGCCAAGATAATTCGTCCACCTGACAGATGTGGCATTGTTGATGTTGATTAAACAGCATGATCATTACACAGGTGCACCTTTGCTGGGGAATATCTAAAAAGCCACTCAAATGTGCAGTTTTGTCACACAACGCAATGCCACAGGTTCCTCAGGTTTTGAGGGATCGTGCATTTTGGCATGCTGACTTCAGGAATGTCTACCAGAGCTGTTGCCAATGAACTGAATGTACTGATTTCTCTACCATAAAACTGGCCTTTAGACGTTGTTCTGGAGCGTCAGGATTTGTCAGTACGATTACAGGCTCACAACCAGAAACAAAGACTTTCTTCTGAAACTCAAGCCAGTCTATTCTTGTTCTGAGACATGAAGGTTATTCCATGTGAGAAATTGCCAAGAAACTCAGAAGCTGATGATACAACGCTGTGTACTACAACCTCACAGAACAGCTGCAAACTGGCTCTAACCAGAATAGAAAGCACAAACTGGAGTGGGAGGCCCCTGTCCACAACCGGGATTTTGACCTGACTGAAGTTACCGACATCAGTGGGAAAAAGCTTACCTTTTATGGCCACTGGCAACTTTGACAAGTGTGTTCTTCAAAACATCTCAGTTTCAACTGTACCGGGCTGATGGCGTGGTATGGGGATGCCGGTTTGCTGATGTCAACATTGTGAACATAGTGCCCAGTGGTGGCGGTGGGGTTATGGATGGGCAAAAGAACACAGACAACAAACACAATTGTTTGTGCTTCCTGGAACTTAATTTGTTTTTCAACAGGACAATGACCTGTCAAACACAAGTTTGGACATACTCTTCCTGGGGTTTATTATGGATCCCCATTAGTTCCTGCCAAGGCAGCAGCTACATCTTCCTGGGGTTTATTATGAAATCATGTAGTAACCCAAAAAGTGCAGCAGCAACTCTTCCTGGGGTTTATTATGGATCCCCATTAGTTTGTTCAAGGCAGCAGCTACTGTCCTGGGGTTTATTATGGATCCCCATTAGTTCCTCAAGCAGCAAATCAGCAGCTAGTTCCTGCCAAGGCAGCTACTCTTCCTGGGGTTTATTATGGATCATGCTGGTTAGTTCCTGCCAAGGCAAATACTCTTCCTGGGGTCCAAACATATTAAAGCACTAACATAACTCATAAAACAAAAGATAAAACAGTACATCATATAACATTATAACACCACTACATATCTACAATACAAAATGTATAACAACAATGTATACAACAATATTACAATGTACACTACCGTTCAAAAGTTTGGGGTCACTTAGAAATGTCCTTGTTATTAAAGAAAAGCCAAAAGTAGTTGTCCATTAAAATAACATCAAATTGATCAGAAATACAGTGTAGACATTGTTGATGTTGAATGTGTGACTATTTAGCTGGAAAAGGCAGATTTTATATGGAATATCTACTAGGTGTACAGAGGATTATCAGCAACCATCACTCCTGTGTTCCAATGGCACGTTGTGTTAGCTAATCCAAGTTTATCATTTTAATGATCAGGGTGTGACATGGGTGATGTATGTGTTTTTTGTACTGTCTAGGGGTTTTGTAGGTTTTTGGGGTTGGTTACTATCTAGGTGTTTATATATGTCTATGTCTAGTTGCCTGTGTCTGCACATTTGTAGTATAGCTTTACGTTCGTTGTGTTATTTGTAATTTCTTCATTAAATGTATAACATGTATTCAAATCACGCTGCGCCTTGGTCTCGTCCATTAGACGAACGTGACAAATGAACTTATCCTCTGCAGCAGAGGTAACTCTGGGTCTTCCTTTCCTGTGGCGATCCTCATGAGAGCCAGTTTCATTCAGTGCTTGATGGTTTTTGCGACTGCAATTTTCCAAATTGACTGTACTTCGTCTCTTAAAGTAATGATGGACTGTCGTTTCTCTCTTTGCTTATTTGAGCTGTTCTTGCCATAAAAAGGACTTGTTCTTTTACCAAATAGTGTTATCTTCTGTATACCACCCCTACCTTGTCACGACACAACTGACTGGCTCAAACCCTTTAAGGAAAGAAGTTCCACAAATCAACTTTTAGCAAGGCAGACCTAATCATTGAAATGCATTCCAGGTTGACTACCTCATGAAGCTGGTTGAGAGAATGCCAAGAGTGTGCAAAGCTCTCATCAAGACAAAGGATGGCTAATGTTAAGAATCTCAAATGTAAATATATATATATAAATATATATTTGTTTAACACTTTTTTGGTAAATTCAAATCACACTTTATTGTCAAATGCACAGAATAAAACAAGTGTTAACTTTACCGTGAAATGTTTACTTAACCAACAATGCAGTTCAAGAAGAGTTAAAAAAATATTTACCAAAAAAAGTAACACACTAACATAACAATAACACGGCTATATACAGGGTGTGCCAGTACCGAGTCAGTGTGTGGGGGTACAGGTTAGAGGTCATTTGTACATGTAGGTAGGGGTGAAGTGACTATGCACAGATAATAAACAGTGAGTAGCAGCAGTGTAAAACAAATGGAGTGGGAGGGAGGGTCAATATCCAATAGTCCGTTTGCCATTTAATAATTGTTCAGCAGTCTTATGGCTTGCGGGTAGAAGTTCTTTAGAAGCCTTTTGGACCTAGACTTGGCGTTCCGGTACCGCTTGCTGTGCGGTAGCAGAGAGAACAGTCTATGACCTGGGTGACTGGACTCTCTGACAATATTATGGCCTTTCCTCTGACACCTTCTATTATATAGGTCCTGGATGGCAGGAAGCTTGGCCCCAGTGACGTACTGGGCGGTACACACTACCCTCTGAAGCTCCTTACGGTCAGATGCCGAGCAGTTGCCATACCAGGCGGTGATGCAACTGGTCAGGATGCTCTCGATGGTGCAGCTGGAGAACTAACTGCTACAGGTGATCAGCTCCTTTGTCTAACTGTTATAGGCCTATTTCTATGTAACCCTGTTTATCAAAAGTGTTGGAAAATAATCACTCTGGTATGCAATCTGGTTTCCACTCAGGTTATGGATGTGTCACTGCAACCTTAAAGGTCCTCAATGATGTCACCACTGCCATTGATTCTAAGCAATGCTATGCTGCTATTTCTATTGACTTGGCCAAAGCTTTTGATATGGTAGACCATTCCATTCTTGTGGGCCGGTTAAGGAGTATTGGTGTCTCTGAAGGGGCTTTGGCCTGGTTTGCTAACTACCTCTCTCTCTCAAAGAGTGCAGTGTATAAAGTCTGAAAATCTGCTGTTTCAGCCACTGCCTGTCACCAAGGGAGTTCCCCAAGGCTCAATCCTAGGCCTCACACTCTTCTTAATTTACATAAACAACACAGCTCAGGCAGTTGGAAGCTCTCTCATCCATTTACAGTATATACAGATGATACAGTCTTATACTCAGCTGGCCCCTCCCCGGATGTTGTGTTAAATGCTCTACAACAGCAGGGTAGCCTAGTGGTTAGAGCGTTGGACTAGTAACTGGAAGGTTGCAAGTTCAAATCCCTGAGCTGACTAGGTACAAATCTGTCGTTCTGCCCCAGAACCCACTGTTCCTAGGCCGTCATTGAAAATAAGAATTTGTTCTTAACTGACTTGCCTAGTTAAATAAAGGTAAAATAAATTTTAAAAAACAACAAAGCTCTTCCTTAGTGTCCAATAAGCTTTCTCTGCCCTTAAGCCCTTAACCTTGTTCTGAACACCTCCAAAACAAAGGTCATGTGGTTTGGCAAGAAGAATGCCCCTCTCTCCACAGGTGTGATTACTACCTCTGATGGTTTAGAGCTTGAGGTAGTCACCTCATACAAGTACTTGGGAGTATGGCTAGATGGTACACTGTCCTTCTCTCAGCACATATCCAAGCTGCAGGCGAAAGTTAAATCTAGACTTGGTTTCATCTATTGTAATCGCTCCTGTTTCACCCCAGCTGCCAAACTAACACTGATTCAGATGACCATGCTAGATTACAGAGACATAGTTTATAAACTGCTCAAAAAATAAAGGGAACACTAAAATAACACATCCTAGATCTGAATGAATTAAATATTCTTATTAAATACTTTTTTCTTTACATAGTGGAATGTGCTGACAACAAAATCACACAAAAATTATGGAAATCAAATTTATCAACCCATGGAGGTCTGGATTTGGAGTCACACTCAAAATTAAAGTGGAAAACCACACTACAGGCTGATCCAACTTTGATGTAATGTCCTTAAAACAAGTCAAAATGAGGCTCAGTAGTGTGTGTGGCCTCCACATACCTGTATGACCTCCCGACAACGCCTGGGCATGCTCCTGATGAGGTGGCGGATGGTCTCCTGAGGGATCTCCTCCCAGACCTGGACTAAAGCTTCCGCCAACTCCTGGACAGTCTGTGGTGCAACGTGGCGTTGGTGGATGGAGCAAGACATGATGTCCCAGATGTGCTCAATTGGATTCAGGTCTGGGGAACGGGCGGGCCAGTCCATAGCATCAATGCCTTCCTCTTGCAGGAACTGCTGACACACTCCAGCCACATGAGGTCCAGCATTGTCTTGCATTAGAAGGAACCCAGGGCCAACCGCACCAGCATATGGTCTCACAAGGGGTCTGAGGATCTCATCTCGGTATCTAATGGCAGTCAGGCTACCTCTGGTGAGCACATGGAGCTGTGCGGCCCCCAAAGAAATGCCACCCCACACCATGACTGACCCACCGCCAAACCGGTCATGCTGGAGGATGTTGCAGGCAGCAGAACGTTCTCCACAGCGTCTCCAGACTCTGTCACGTGCTCAGTGTGAACCTGCTTTCATCTGTGAAGAGCACAGGGCGCCAGTGGCGAATTTGCCAATCTTGGTGTTCTCTGGCAAATGCCAAACGTCCTGCACGGTGTTGGGCTGTAAGCACAACCCCCACCTGTGGACCTCGGGCCCTCATACCACCCTCATGGAGTCTGTTTCTGACCGTTTGAGCAGACACATGCACCTCCTGCTGGAGGTCATTTTGCAGGGCTCTGGCAGTGCTCCTCCTTGCACAAAGGCGGAGGTAGCGGTCCTGCTGCTGGGTTGTTGCCCTCCTACGGCCTCCTCCACATCTCCTGATGTACTGGCCTGTCTCCTGGTAGCGCCTCCCTGCTCTTGACACTATGCTGACAGACACAGCAAACCTTCTTGCCACAGCTCGCATTGATGTGCCATCCTGGATGAGCTGCACTACCTGAGCCACTTGTGTGGGTTGTAGACTCCGTCTCATGCTACCACTAGAGTGAAAGCACCGGCAGCATTCAAAAGTGACCAAAACATCAGCCAGGAAGCATAGGAACTGAGAAGTGGTCTGTGGTCACCACCTGCAGAACCACTCCTTTATTGGGGGTGTCTTGCAAATTGCCTATAATTTCCACCTGTTGTCTATTCCATTTGCACAACAGCATTACATTACATTTAAGTCATTTAGCAGACGCTCTTATCCAGAGCGACTTACAAATTGGTGAATTCACCTTCTGACATCCAGTGGAACAGCCACTTTACAATAGTGCATCTAAATCATTAAGGGGGGGGGGGGTGAGAAGGATTACTTATCCTATCCTAGGTATTCCTTGAAGAGGTGGGGTTTCAGGTGTCTCCGGAAGGTGGTGATTGACTCCGCTGTCCTGACGTCGTGAGGGAGTTTGTTCCACCATTGGGGGGCCAGAGAAATTTATTGTCAATCAGTGTTGCTTCCTAAGTGGACAGTTTGATTTCACAGAAATGTGATTGACTTGGAGTTACACTGTGTTGTTTAAGTGTTCCCTTTATTTTTTTGAGCAGTGGAGATTGGCAGGTAAGGGTGCTCTTGAGCGGCTAGATGTTGTTTACCATTCGGCCATCAGAATTGTCACCAATGGTTCTTAAGGGTCACATCACTGCACTCTATACTCCTCTGTAAACTGGTCATCTCCGTATACCCGTCACAAGACCCACTGGTTGATGCTTATTTATAAAAACCCTCTTATGCCTCACTCCCTCCTATCTGAGATATCTACTGCAGCCCTCATCTTCCAAATACAACACCCGTTCTGCCAGTCATATTCTGTTAAAGGTCCCAAAGCACACACATTCCTGGGTCGCTCCTCTTTTCAGTTTGCTGTTGCTAGCGACTGGAACGAGCTGCAACAAACACTCAAACTCAACAGTTTTATCTCAATCTCTTCATTCAAAGACTCAATCATGGTCACTCTTACTGACAGTTGTGGCTGCTTTGCGTGATGTATTGTTGTCTCTACCTTCTTGCCATTTGTGCTGTTGTCTTTGCCCAATAATGTTTGTACCATGTTTTGTGCTGCTAATATGTTGTGTTGCTACCATGTTGTTGTCATGTTGTGTTGCTGCCTTGCTATGTTGTCATGTGTTGCTGCCTTGCTGTGTTGTCATGTGTTGCTGCCTTGCTGTGTTGTCATGTGTTGCTGCCTTGCTGTGTTGTCATGTGTTGCTGCCTTGCTGTGTTGTCATGTGTTGCTGCCTAATATATATATATATAAAAAATGGTATTTTTAAAAATCCAAGCCCCATTCCCGCAGGAGGCCTTTTGGTAGGCTGTCATTGTAAATAATAATTTGTTCTTAACTGACTTGCCGAGTTAAATAAAGGTTACATTAAAATAAAAAATAAAAACACTTTTTGAGGATGTGGGGACAAATATTCCATATGTGTTTTTTCATAGTTTTGAAGTCTTCTCTATTATTCTACAGTGCAGAAAATAGTAAAAAAAAATGTAACCCTGTAATGAGTAGGTGTATCCAAACTTTTGACTGGGACTGTGTCTACCTCATCTACCACATACCCCTGCACGTGGACTAGGTACTGGGACTCCGTGTGTATCGCCAAGTTATTCCTTCTCATTTTTATCTCACCATTGTTGGAAAGGGGGAAGTGCCCATAAGCAAGCGTGTCACCGTTAGTCAACCCGTTGTTTAGGAAGCACTTACACATCCAGTAGGTGGCGCACTGTAGTATTTGACAGAATTTACCCCAGTCGATACAGCTCTGACGTCAATGCGTTTATGGGCATGCATACAAGGATTGAAAAATAAACAAAGACCAAAAGCGGCTGATTGATCATTAAGCTGCCATAAACATAACTTAAAATACTTTTAGGCCATTTTTTTTTAAAAAGCTACTACAAACACCCAGCATCTGAATCAAGACGTCCCTACGGCCATGGAAAACGCATTGTTGATGCGAGTGAGTGTTTTCTCCGACCAGGGAGACAGAAAATACATGGAGGACGTTACCGAGGTTGTAGTGGAGCCCGAGTCGAGGGAAGACGAGCTGATCTCGGAAGAACAAGATGAGACCAAAGGAGATAGCTCGACGGTCGACATTGTGCCTGAAAACGAGCAGCCTGGTCGGACTGTACACAACGAGCCTCTGTCTGCCTCCACTACAGTTGCATGGACACAAAATGTACAAAATGGGGACCAAAGTTGTGCTGCAGTTGCACTGGCAGTTTCGACCGTGGAGAGTTCACCGGCGGAGAGCGATAACCGGCCCCAGCGCTCCGTGGCTTTCTTCGCGGTGTTTGATGGCCACGGAGGCCGAGAGGCAGCGCAGTTTGCACGGGACTATTTGTGGGAGTTCATCAAGAAACAGCGGGGCTTTTGGTCCATGGATGACGAGGAAGTGTGTGCAGCTATTCGGAAAGGTTTCGTTGCCTGCCACCATGCCATGTGGAAAAAGCTGCGTAAGTTAGAATCACCCATGTGTCAAGCTAAATATGTATATTGGGATTTGTTTTCACATCTCATGCATTTAGCTAGAAACCGCTACGAATGAAATGACCACCGCAGGCTGAATGTGTGGTTTGGGTTCTCTGGCTTGACCATACAAATAAACCTACCACTGCTGGCCATCTGTCAGTAGGAGAGCACAGAAAGAGACATCCCATGATTCCTATCTCACCCCCTCCAGCCTATCAGGTCACACGGACAGGCGGCTGTGCGGGGCTCTGTGAATGGGCTTTTAACATGGTTGTCTTCCTCCTCTGTTTGCCTTCGATAGGAATGACAATGGGTTTGGAAAGAGGTCGCGACGGTTTCTTGACATCGATGTTATACCAAATCATGTTTATTACTGTAGTAGGCAGGCCAGGCAGCATGTGGCATCTGATAATGTTGGTTGTAAAAAAGACGCATCATATACATTGGATTTGTAAAAACCAATGCGTCCCCCATCCCCCCCTCTTATCCGTTTGATTAAGTAGTCTTTTGGCTTATCAGCTGTGAGGGCAGTTGTATTTTAGGGCAGTCGTCAGCGATCTGCTCTGGGTCTTTCAACTGCCCTGTCAAGTCACCAGTACCCAGTCTGCTCCACACCGGTGGTTTCCAAACTCTGGGGCACGCCACCCCCACTCGGTCTGGCTTTCAACCAGTGGAGGCTCATCAGAAGTGGAACGAGTCCTCAGTGAATTTCTTAAAAATACCAATAGTGAAACATTAAAGATATACTAAACTATACTAAATATATTCACGTCACCAAATACGTGATTGAAATACACTGTTTTGCAATGAAGGTCTACAGTAGCACTCTGTAGGGTAGCACCATGGTATAGCTGGTTTCTGTCCTTCTCTGGGTACAGTGACTTCAATATAAAACCTAGGAGGTTCATTGCTTTCACCCACTTCCAAATATTTACACAGTAATTATGACAACTTCCGGAAGACGTCCTCCATCCTATCGGAGCTCTTGCAGCATGAACTGACATGTTGTCCAACCAATCAAAGGATCCGAGAATGAATCTAGTACTGAAAGCATAAGCTACAGCTAGCGAGCGCTGCAGTGCATAACATGTTGCGAGTAGTTGTCTCAAAAAGGGAGAAAGACAATAATTGAACAGTTTTTAAACAAATTAATTTGGTAAAAAATGAAGGAGACGCGAGAGAGACATTTTGTTGCGGCTTGCTACTTTAGCCTACTCAAACAGAGAGGGATGCCATGTTAGCTAGCTGGCTAAGGCTATTCAACAGAGAGGGATGCTATGTTAGCTAGCTAAGGCTATCCAACAGAGAGGGATGCTATGTTAGCTAGCTGGCTAAGGCTATCCAACAGAGAGTGATGCTATGTTAGCTAGCTGGCTATGGCTATCCAACAGAGAGGGATGCTATGTTAGCTAGCTAGCTATGGCTATCCAACAGAGAGGGATGCTATGTTAGCTAGCTGGCTATGGCTGTCCAACAGAGAGGGATGCCATGTTAGCTAGCTGGCTAAGGCTATCCAACAGAGAGGGATGCTATGTTAGCTAGCTAGCTATGGCTATCCAACACTAAAACTCTTCCAAGTCAAGGTAAGCATTTGTGTTTTATACATGTATTACCACCAGGGCCCGCCTGTGTAACTGCTAAGCTTCTTGCTGACTACACTGTACTGCATCATTGTAGCAGGGTAGCCTAGTGGTTAGAGCGTTGGACTAGTAACCGAAAGGTTGCAAGTTCGAATCCCCGAGCTGACAAGGTACAAGTCTGTCGTTCTGCTCCTGAACAGGCAGTTAACCCACTGTTCCTAGGCCGTCATTGAAAATAAGAATTTGTTCTTAACTGACTTGCCTAGTAAAATAAAGGTAAAATAAAAAAATAACACTTTAGTTCTAGTTCTATGTTAACTGATGTTAGCTAAAATGGTGACAACGATGTAGGCTGTGTGTCGTGGTTCTAATATGAAGGTTTGGCTTAGAAAGGTTTTTCCGCCTGGTCACAAACCGCTGATGTGTTGTGCATTGAAGTCCACAAGCAAAGGGAGAAGGTGAGAGGAGGACAACGCGTAGATGCGAAAAGGAATTAACGAGCAAAATGATCATGCTGTTTGTATGTGGCTGCTCTGAAAGTGAACTGTGTTTGCGTGTGATCAGGGGTGTTTTCATTCCACCGATTCTGTTGAAAAAAAAAAAAGTTTCTTAAACGGAACTAAACTTGGATAAACATACCTGAATTTGTCCAATAGAAACTCTCGTTTGCAACTGTTATGACTAATGATTACACCCTAGATCAGCTAGATGCAGGCAAGAGTGTGCGAGGAGGTATTGAATGTGTCACTGTCTGTCATCTTGATTAGTCAAAATGTTTCTCTCGACCTGTGTGCACCGACATTGTCAACTTTTCATAAACTAGGTTGTAGCAACTTCACGATGAAGGGAAAATTAGAGTATCGTGTAGTAGCCTTAACCTATCGTTGTTACATTGAGCTGGGTGAATAGAATATGAATGACAGTAACCTAAACCTGTCACTGTTACATTGAACTGGGTGAATAGAATATGAATGACAGTAACCTAAACCTGTCACTGTTACATTGAGCTGGGTGAATGGAATATGAATGACAGTAACCTAAACCCATCACTGTTACATTGAACTGGGTGAATGGAATATGAATGACAGTAACCTAAACCTATCGCTGTTACATTGAGCTGGGTGAATGGAATATGTATGACAGTCATCCAATGTGCTGTAATAGAAACAAGGTCGTGGTAATTTAAAAACCAAATAATCGTCCTCCCTCATTTTAAACGTCACCAACCACCACTGCTTCAAACATATTCTTGAAAGTTGTAATAGTAGAATATACTAGGTACAATTTCTGATATGGGCAGTACATCATCAGTTCCTCTTGTCATTGTCTAACTTGGAGAGATAATTTATAACTAGCCAGAAATGTCCAGATTAACTCTCCCATGTCAGCTAACGTTTTTTATAATTTTCTTTTATAGCTTCGTTTGTAATATTTGAGTCACTGAAATATCACACGAATAAACATTAGACAAAGTGTATAGAACTGAAAGAAAATGACTGTTTAAAGGGTAACATTTTCTTTGCACCCCATGTGACAAAACGTGTAGAATTGCAGGAAATGAGCTTTAAACCTTTAAACTTTGACCATCTGCCACCCAGAGGGGGTGTGGACAGTTTGTGTCATGAATAATGCTTGTACCCATAGATATAGACAAGGTGGGGGTGCAGGATGTTCCCCAATGCTGGAACGGGGGCCCAATCCTGTTCCCTATATCAGGGGCTGCCCAATCCCTATATCAGGGGCTGCCCAATCCTGTTGGAGTTAAAACCAACAGGAGGGTAGTTTTCCAGGAACAGGGTTGGAGTTAAAACCTACAGGAGGGTTTCTCTCCAGGAACAGGGTTGGAGTTAAAACCTACAGGAGGGTCTCTCTCCAGGAACAGTGTTGGAGTTAAAACCTACAGGAGGGTTTCTCTCCAGTAACAGGGTTGGAGTTAAAACCTACAGGAGGGTAACTCTAGGAACAGGGTTGGAGTTAAAACCTACAGGAGGAGGGTTGGAGTTAAAACTCTCCAGTAACAGGGTTGGAGTTAAAACCTACAGGAGGTTTTCTCCAGGAACTCTACAGGAGGAACAGGGTTGGAGTTAAAACCTACAGGAGGTAACTCTAGGAACAGGGTTGGAGTTAAAACCTACAGGAGGGTTTCTCTCCAGAACAGGGTTGGAGTTAAAACCTACAGGAGGGTCTCTAACTCTAAATGTTGTTATATTCAGGAACAGGGTTGGAGTTAAAACCTACAGGAGGGTAACTCTCAACAGGGTTGGAGTTAAAACCTACAGGAGGGTCTTCTCTCCTAAAGGAACAGGGGGTTGGAGTTAAAACCTTCTCCTTCACTCTGCAGCCGAATGGCCCAAAACTCTCACAGGGCTTCCCAGCACCTCAGGCACCACGGCCAGTGTAGTGGTCATCCGGGGGAACAGAATGTACGTGGCCCACGTAGGAGACTCTGCCATAGTGCTGGGGGTCCAGGATGACCTCACAGACCAGTTCATCAAGGCCGTGGAGGTTACACAGGACCACAAGCCCGAGCTGCCCAAGGAGAGGGAACGCATCGAAGGCCTGGGGGGCAGGTAAGGCTTACTGACACATACTACCCTGTTAGGTTAGTTGTCTAGCCAGCCAACTCAACATTAATGTTTAGTCTGTCTGACAGACTAGCCTTAATACTGTACTAGGGCTCCCAACAACCGTTCCCTCATGTGACTGTGCATCCAAAACAACAGCCCCTATGACAAGAGAATGGGTTTGCGCCAAAAGCATGTCTCCCCCCTCTCTCTCTTTTGCACAATAGCGACTTAAACTCTTGTCTGCTTTGGGTGACAACGTTATCTATTCTAATGCAAACTCAGTCAGATGAAGCATTGTAGCATCTATGCCTGCTTGGTGGGAAACAACGGAAAAACTCCTAACTGACTGGGTGACTAGACTAGACTAGAGGGATGGGCAGACTACTGTAGAACTGACTGGGTGACTAGACTAGACTAGAGGGATGGGCAGACTACTGTAGAACTGACTGGGTGACTAGAGGGATGGGCAGACTACTGTAGAACTGACTGGGTGACTAGACTAGAGGGATGGGCAGACTACTGTAGAACTGACTGGGTGACTAGAGGCATGGGCAGACTACTGTAAAACTGACTGGGTGACTAGAGGGATGGGCAGACTACTGTAGAACTGACTGGGTGACTAGACTAGACTAGAGGGATGGACAGACTACTGTAGAACTGACTGGGTGACTAGACTAGAGGGATGGGCAGACTACTGTAGAACTGACTGGGTGACTAGACTAGACTAGAGGGATGGGCAGACTACTGTAAAACTGACTGGGTGACTAGAGGGATGGGCAGACTACTGTAAAACTGACTGGGTGACTAGACTAGAGGGATGGACAGACTACTGTAAAACTGACTGGGTGACTAGAGGGATGGACAGACTACTGTAAAACTGACTGGGTGACTAGACTAGAGGGATGGACAGACTACTGTAGAACTGACTGGGTGACCTAGACTAGAGGGATGGACAGACTACTGTAGAACTGACTGGGTGCCTAGAGGGATGGACAGACTACTGTAGAACTGACTGGGTGACTAGACTAGAGGGATAGAGGGATGGGCAGACTACTGTAAAACTGACTGGGTGACTAGAGGGATGGACAGAACTGGGTGACACTGACTGGGTGACTAGAGGGATGGCTGAGACTAGAGGGATGGACAGACTACTGTAGAACTGACTGGGTGACTAGAGGGATGGACAGACTACTGTAAAACTGACTGGGTGACTAGAGGGATGGACAGACTACTGTAAAACTGACTGGTGTAGACTAGAGGGATGGACAGACTACTGTAGAACTGACTGGGTGACTAGAGGGAGACAGACTACTGTAAAACCTGGGTAGACTAGAGGGATGGGCAGACTACTGTAGAACTGACTGGGTGACTAGACTAGACTAGAGGGATGGGACAGACTACTGTAGAACTGACTGGGTGACTAGACTAGAGGGATGGGAAGACTACTGTAGAACTGACTGGGTGACTAGACTAGACTAGAGGGATGGGCAGACTACTGTAGAACTGACTGGGTGACTAGACTAGAGGGATGGACAAACTACTGTAGAACTGACTGGGTGACTAGACTAGACTAGAGGGATGGGCAGACTACTGTAGAACTGACTGGGTGACTAGACTAGAGGGATGGGCAGACTACTGTAGAACTGACTGGGTGACTAGACTAGAGGGATGGACAAACTACTGTAGAACTGACTGGGTGACTAGACTAGAGGGATGGGCAGACTACTGTAGAACTGACTGGGTGACTAGACTAGAGGGATGGACAAACTACTGTAGAACTGACTGGGTGACTAGACTAGAGGGATGGGCAGACTACTGTAGAACTGACTGGGTGACTAGACTAGAGGGATGGGCAGACTACTGTAGAACTGACTGGGTGACTAGACTAGAGGGATGGGCAGACTACTGTAGAACTGACTGGGTGACTAGACTAGAGGGATGGGCAGACTACTGTAGAACTGACTGGGTGACTAGACTAGAGGGATGGGCAGACTACTGTAGAACTGACTGGGTGACTAGACTAGAGGGATGGGCAGACTACTGTAGAACTGACTGGGTGACTAGACTAGAGGGATGGGCAGACTACTGTAGAACTGACTGGGTGACTAGACTAGAGGGATGGGCAGACTACTGTAGAACTGACTGGGTGACTAGACTAGAGGGATGGGCAGACTACTGTAGAACTGACTGGGTGACTAGACTAGAGGGATGGGCAGACTACTGTAGAACTGACTGGGTGACTAGACTAGAGGGATGGGCAGACTACTGTAGAACTGACTGGGTGACTAGACTAGAGGGATGGGCAGACTACTGTAGAACTGACTGGGTGACTAGACTAGAGGGATGGGCAGACTACTGTAGAACTGACTGGGTGACTAGACTAGGGTGACTAGACTAGAGGGATGGGCAGACTACTGTAGAACTGACTGGGTGACTAGACTAGAGGGATGGGCAGACTACTGTAGAACTGACTGGTGTGACTAGAGGGATAGACTAGACTAGAGGGATGGACAGACTACTGTAGAACTGACTGGGTGACTAGACTAGACTAGAGGGATGGGCAGACTACTGTAGAACTGAACTGACTGGGATGACTAGACTAGAGGGATGGGCAGACTACTGTAGAACTGACTGGGTGACTGACTAGAGGGAGACTAGACTGGGGGATGGGCAGACTACTGTAGAACTGACTGGTGTGACTAGACTAGAGGGATGGGCAGACTACTGTAGAACTGACTGGACAGACTAGACTAGAGGGATGGGCAGACTACTGTAGAACTGACTGGGTGACTAGACTAGAGGGATGGACAGACTACTGTAGAACTGACTGGGTGACTAGACTAGAGGGATGGGCAGACTACTGTAGAACTGACTGGGTGACTAGACTAGAGGGATGGGCAGACTACTGTAGAACTGACTGGGTGACTAGACTAGAGGGATGGACAGACTACTGTAGAACTGACTGGGTGACTAGACTAGAGGGATGGGCAGACTACTGTAGAACTGACTGGGTGACTAGATAATTCCTCCTGTCTGTCTCTCTTCCTCCTATCTCCAGTGAGATCATTTCTCCTGTCTGTCTCTCTTCCTCCTATCTCCAGTGAGATAATTCTCCTGTCTGTCTCTCTTCCTCCTATCTCCAGTGAGATAATTCTCCTGTCTGTCTCTCTTCCTCCTATCTCCAGTGAGATCATTTCTCCTGTCTCTCTCTTCCTCCAATCTCCAGTGAGATAATTCTCCTGTCTGTCTCTCTTCCTCCTATCTCCAGTGAGATAATTCTCCTGTCTGTCTCTCTTCCTCCTATCTCCAGTGAGATAATTCCTCTGGTCTGTCTCTCTTCCTCCTATCTCCAGTGTGATAAAGAAGTCTGGTGTGAACAGGGTGGTTTGGAAGAGGCCCAGGTTAACTCATAACGGTCCCGTCCGGAGGAGCACCGTCATCGACCAGATCCCTTTCCTGGCAGTGGCCAGGGCTCTGGGTATGTTGTTGTTGTCTTAAATCTCCATAGAGGTTCATTTCCATTTTTATGTAAATAGTTTGATTGATTTTGTTAATGTTTCTCCCTCTTACCTGAAACCTTTATTATTGTGGAGCTGTCGCACTGGCCGTTCAGTCCGAACAGATTCACCAAATCATGGACATTAGTTGCACTGAACAGAAGTTGCCTCACTCAGAGGCATGTGTTGCTAGGCAACCACCCGGACTTGCCCGGGCTAAAACCTCTTAGTGACGGGGGAGTTCTACTCTTTTTTTTTTACTGACGCTGTTTCTGTTTGACTCGTTCAGTCGAAATACATCCTATTTAGACACATTTTCTTTTCATTTGAGTCCGTGATGCCCAGAGCAGGATCAGCTACCGGCGAGCGATGAACTGAAAACTCAGAGTTATGATTCTATAAACCTCGCTCACCGTAGGGGGCTGATTGGAGCTGTCATTTGTGACCGAGACTTGTAAACGTGTTGCTTTAAACAACGTAGGCCTACATTTGTTGATTTCTAGGTATCCAAATAAGTTTTTGTCTAGATACATTTGAAACGACGTCTCGTTGTGACCAGATTGTGAACGACTCTTGGCCGAATGCAGTGGTTGACTTCCATGAGGGTGATTTAAGAACAATATTATTGGTGAACTGCAGCTCCCCAAACGATCCGTTCTCGAGTTCGTGTTTGTTGAACAGAGGATGTGTATGTTTTGGTTCCAGGGTTGGGGAGTAACAGATCACATGTCATCTGCTACGTGTCAGGGATTATATAAAACTAACTGTAATCTGCTACGTGTCAGGGATTATATAAAACTAACTGTAATCCGTTACGTGTAAGGGATTATATAAAACTAACTGTAATCTGCTACGTGTCAGGGATTATATAAAACTAACTGTAATCTGCTACGTGTAAGGGATTATATAAAAACTGGTAACTGTAATCTGCTTCGTGTCAGGGATTATATAAAACTAACTGTAATCTGCTACGTGTAAGGGATTATATAAAGCTAACTGTAATCTGCTACTTGTCAGGGATTATATAAAACTAACTGTAATCCGCTACGTGTAAGGGATTATATAAAACTAACTGTAATCTGCTACGTGTCAGGGATTATATAAAACTAACTGTAATCTGCTACGTGTCAGGGATTATATAAAACTAACTGTAATCTGCTACGTGTAAGGGATTATATAAAACTAACTGTAATCTGTTACGTGTCAGGGATTATATAAAACTAACTGTAATCTGTTACGTGTCAGGGATTATATAAAACTAACTGTAATCTGATTATATAAAACTACGTGTCAGGGATTATATAAAACTAACTGTAATCTGTTACGTGTCAGGGATTATATAAAAAACTAACTGTAATAACTAAGGGATTATATAAAACTAACTGTAATCCTCTACGTGTAAGGGATTATATAAAACTAACTGTAATACGTGTCAGGGATTATATAAAACTAACTGTACGTGTCAGGGATTATATAAAACTAACTGTAATCTGTTACGTGTCAGGGATTATATAAAACTAACTGTAATCTGCTACGTGTCAGGGATTATATAAAACTAACTGTAATGTCAGGGATTATATAAAACTAACTGTAATCTGTTACGTGTCAGGGATTATATAAAACTAACTGTAATCTGCTACGTGTCAGGGATTATATAAACTAACTGTAAACTGATTAATCTAACTGTAATTACGTGTAAGGGATTATATAAAAACTGGTAACTGTAATCTGCTACATGTCAGGGATTATATAAAACTAACTGTAATCCGTTACGTGTAAGGGATTATATAAAAACTGGTAACTGGATGTCAGGGATTATATAAAACTAACTGTAATCCGTTACGTGTAAGGGATTATATAAAAACTAACTGGTAACTAAGGGATTATATAAAAACTGGTAACTGTAATCTGCTACGTGTCAGGGATTATATAAAAACTGGTAACTGTAATCCGTTACGTGTAAGGGATTATATAAAACTAACTGTAATCCGTTACGTGTAAGGGATTATATAAAACTAACTGTAATCCGTTACGTGTAAGGGATTATATAAAACTAACTGTAATCCGTTACGTGTAAGGGATTATATAAAAACTGGTAACTGTAATCTGCTACGTGTCAGGGATTATATAAAAACTGGTAACTGTAATCCGTTACGTGTAAGGGATTATATAAAACTAACTGTAATCCGTTACGTGTAAGGGATTATATAAAACTAACTGTAATCCGTTACGTGTAAGGGATTATATAAAACTAACTGTAATCCGTTACGTGTAAGGGATTATATAAAACTAACTGTAATCCGTTACGTGTAAGGGATTATATAAAAAGTGGTAACTGTAATCTGCTACGTGTAAGGGATTATATAAAACTAACTGTAATCCGTTACATGTAAGGGATTATATAAAACTAACTGTAATCCGTTACGTGTAAGGGATTATATAAAACTAACTGTAATCCGTTACGTGTAAGGGATTATATAAAACTAACTGTAATCCGTTACGTGTAAGGGATTATATAAAAACTGGTAACTGTAATCCGTTACGTGTAAGGGATTATATAAAAACTGGTAACTGTAATCTGCTACGTGTCAGGGATTATATAAAAACTGGTAACTGTAATCCGCTACGTGTCAGGGATTATATAAAAACTGGTAACTGTAATCCGTTACGTGTAAGGGATTATATAAAACTAACTGTAATCCGTTACGTGTAAGGGATTATATAAAAACTGGTAACTGTAATCTGCTACGTGTAAGGGATTATATAAAACTAACTGTAATCCGTTACATGTAAGGGATTATATAAAACTAACTGTAATCCGTTACGTGTAAGGGATCATATAAAACTAACTGTAATCCGTTACGTGTAAGGGATCATATAAAACTAACTGTAATCCGTTACGTGTAAGGGATTATATAAAACTAACTGTAATCCGTTACGTGTAAGGGATTATATAAAACTAACTGTAATCCATTACGTGTAAGGGATTATATTAAAACTAACTGTAATGCGTTACGTGTAAGGGATTATATAAAAACTGGTAACTGTAATCCATTTACATTTACATTTACATTACATTTAGCAGACGCTCTTATCCAGAGCGACTTACAAGTTAATTTTTACCTTTATTTAACCAGGCAAGTCAGTTAAGAACACATTCTTATTTTTCAATGACCGCCTGGGAACAGTGGGTTAACTGCCTGTTCAGGGGCAGAACGACAGATTTGTACCTTGTCGGCTCGGGGGTTTGAACTCACAACCTTCTGGTTGCTAGTCCAACGCTCTAACCACTAGGCTAACCACCAACGCTCTAACCACTAGGCTACCCTGCTAATCCGTTACGTGTAAGGGATTATATAAAAACTGGTAACTGTAATCTGCTACGTGTCAGGGATTATATAAAAACTGGTAACTGTAATCTGCTACGTGTCAGGGATTATATAAAACTAACTGTAATCCGTTACGTGTAAGGGATTATATAAAAACTGGTAACTGTAATCTGCTACATGTCAGGGATTATATAAAACTAACTGTAATCCGTTACGTGTAAGGGATTATATAAAAACTGGTAACTGTAATCTGCTACATGTCAGGGATTATATAAAACTAACTGTAATCCGTTACGTGTAAGGGATTATATAAAAACTGGTAACTGTAATCTGCTACGTGTCAGGGATTATATAAAAACTGGTAACTGTAATCCGTTACGTGTAAGGGATTATATAAAAACTGGTAACTGTAATCTGCTACGTGTAAGGGATTATATAAAAACTGGTAACTGTAATCTGCTACGTGTAAGGGATTATATAAAAACTGGTAACTGTAATCTGCTACGTGTAAGGGATTATATAAAAACTGGTAACTGTAATCTGTTATGTCACCAGCAATTTTTTAAATATATTGGGTTACAGATACTTTTGAAAAACTAGTTGATTACTTCGAAGATTACTTTTAAATTCAGAAAAGATGTTTGACACTTCTTTGATTTCTCAATGACATTCAAATCAGCTTTGAAAAAAGGCACCAATTTAAGTTTGTTCCACCTGAGTGAGTCTGAGCACCAATCAGAGACCACTATGATGACACACCAAATGATGACCACCAATCAGAGACCACTATGATGACCACCAATCACAGACCACTATGATGACACACCAAATGATGATCACCAATCACAGACCACTATGATGACACCAAATGGTGACCACCAATCAGAGACTACTATGATGACACACCAAATGATGACCACCAATCAAAGACCACTATGATGACACACCAAATGATGACCACCAATCAGAGACCACTATGATGACACACCAAATGATGACCTCTAATCAAAGAATACAATGATACACCATATGATGACCACCAATCAGAGACCACTATGATGACCACCAATCACAGACCACTATGATGACCACCAATCAGAGACCACTATGATGACACACCAAATTATGACCACCAATCAGAGACCACTATGATGACCACCAATCACAGACCACTATGATGACCACCAATCACAGAATATTATGACACACCAAATGATGACCACTATGATGACACACCAAATGATGACCACCAATCAGAGACCACTATGATGACACACCAAATGATGACCACCAATCAGAGACCACTATGATGACACACCCAATGTGTTTGATGGATTGCGGTTAAAGAGCAGGAATAGTCTTTTGTGGGCTCCAGTCCAAGCTGTCTTCCAATGGTGTGGCTGCTGTCGGCATCCAAAGGTGATCCAACTTGAATAACCCCTTGGCGGTGAGGATGTGGCGTAGTCTACGGTGATACGGACATCACTTATCGTTGATATTTATGACTTGTTATTGACTTTAAGCATCAGCTGTCAGAGCAGCTTACAAATCACTGCAGCTGTACACAGCCCATCTGTAAAAAGCCCATCCAACCAACTACCAACCTCATCCCCATATTTGTTTTTCTGCTCTTTTGCACACCAGTATCTCTACTTGCACATCCTCATCTGCACATCTATCACTCCAGTGTAAATTGTTAAATTGTAATTACTTCGCCACTATTGGCCTATTTATTGCCTTACCTCCTTACTTCATTTGCACACACTGTATACAGATTTTCTATTGTGATATTGACTGTATGTTTGTTTATGTGTAACTATGTGTTGTTGTTTTTGTCACACTGCTTTGCTTTATCTTGGCCAGGTCACAGTTGTAAATGAGAACTTGTTCTCAACTGGCCTACCTGGTTAAATAAAGGTGTTCTCAACTGGCCTACCTGGTTAAATAAAGGTGTTCTCAACTGGCCTACCTGGTTAAATAAAGGTGTTCTCAACTGGCCTACCTGGTTAAATAAAGGTGTTCTCAACTGGCCTACCTGGTTAAATAAAGGTGTTCTCAACTGGCCTACCTGGTTAAATAAAGGTGTTCTCAACTTGCCTACCTGGTTAAATAAAGGTGTTCTCAACTGGCCTACCTGGTTAAATAAAGGTGTTCTCAACTTGCCTACCTGGTTAAATAAAGGTGTTCTCAACTGGCCTACCTGGTTAAATAAAGGTAAAATAATAGCAACAAAAATGTACGCTGTGGCGCTCTGAGGAGGCTGATGGAGGCGGGATTTTGAGGATGATGAAGGCAACAAGGGAAAGAGCCTCAGATCCACCAAGTCCCTTCCACCAAGTGGCTGATGAGATATGTTGGCACGACTGCCATATTGCATCTCCATCCCAAAAGCCCTTGCTTGGAAGTGTACTTCACCAGACTGCCAAGAACTTTGCCCTCATCCAGGCCAAGGTGGTGAGACACGGTAGTGATGACACCATAGGCCTTGTTGATCTCTGCACCAGACAGGATGCTCTTGCCAGCATACTTGTGGTTCATGGAGAATAACAGCACCTCCCAGCTGCTCCCTCAACTGGAGTCATCTGTGTCATTGTGTTGTGTGACAAAACTACATTTTAGAGCGGCCTTTTATTGTCCCCTGCACAAGGTGCACCTGGGGAATTATCAAGATGTTTAATCAGCTTCTAGATATGCCACACCTGTCAGGTGGCTGGATTATCTTGGCAAAGGAGAAATGCTCACTAACAGGGATGTAAACAAATTACACACAACATTTGAGAGAAATAAGGTTTTTTGTGCGTATGGAACATTTCTGGGATCTTTTATTTCAACTCATGAAACACGGGACCAAGACTGCGTTTTATATTTTTGTCCAGTATGGATCTAAACTTTTTTTTTTTTTTTCTCTAAATACATTTTTGACGTTCTTGTTTTTGGAGAAGCAGGTTTGTTTTCTTTGCAAAACTTTTTCAGGAGTTTTCCTCATCTCATTTCTAAAGAATACCTGGTTTGTCTCCAGTTCATAGATTTTCTTTAAACTGTAAAAATCTAACATCTTAATACACTGGTTGGGAAGCAAAGTGAAGCACTGCACTACACTTGACATAAGTTCCCTTGTTTCTCAGAGTCGGTTTCACAGGTATGCTTCTTTCCATAGGGGGATGTTCTCTGTTTTCCATAGGGGGAGGCTCTCTGTTTTCCATAGGGGGAGGCTCTCTGTTTTCCATAGGGGGAGGCTCTCTGTTTTCCATAGGGGGATGCTCTCTGTTTTCCATAGGGGGATGTTCTCTGTTTTCCATAGGGGGATGTTCTCTGTTTTCCATAGGGGGATGTTCTCTGTTTTCCATAGGGGGATGTTCTCTGTTTTCCATAGGGGGATGTTCTCTGATTTCCATAGGGGGATGTTTTCTGATTTCCATAGGGGGATGTTCTCTGTTTTCCATAGGGGGATGTTCTCTGTTTTCCATAGGGGGATGTTCTCTGTTTTCCATAGGGGGATGTTCTCTGTTTTCCATAGGGGGATGTTCTCTGTTTTCCATAGGGGAAGGCTTCACCGTTCACTGTTTTTCTCTTCCCAGACATAAAGAGCCCATAAATAACTATGTTTGGGAACAGCAAGACCGGCAACGAGGCGTTTCATCTTCTTTTTGTCCAGTTACTGTAAATTATTGTGGATGTGTGTAAAACCCCCTCTACTTCTCCTTTCCCCTTGTTATCCAGTGTTCCCTTGTGAGACGAGAATCCTTTTATTTAATTATATTCTGCCCCTATAGGGGACCTGTGGAGCTATGACTTCTACAGCGGAGAGTTTGTTGTGTCCCCGGAGCCAGACACCTGTGTTCTGACCCTTGACCCCCATAAACACCGTTACATTATCCTGGGCAGTGACGGGCTGTGGAACATGGTGCCCCCCCAGGACGCCGTCTCCATGTGCCAGGACAACGATGAGGCCATGGTGAGTCGTGGAGCTAAACGTCAGTGTGCTGTTCAGTAGGGCAAAACATTTTGCAACGGGAGGGGGGGGGGGGGGGATATATATATCTGTTTCTTATTGGTTTAGGTTTCACTCTGTTTTGCAACGGTTTTCCCTGCTGAACACGGACTAAGGCTTTTCAAACTGGGACACTGAGGCTTGTGTGTGCAGCCTGGTCTGATTTAATTAATTGTATGACCAACATGATCATACGTTTTTATTTTTAAATCACACAACTACTCTAAACAAACCTCCCTCTGTCCTAGGCGCCGTGCGGGGTGTCCAGCGCTCGCCAGCTGGTGAGCCACGCCCTCCTGCGGTGGCGCCAGAGGATGCTGCGTGCGGACAACACGTCGGCCATCGTGATCGCCCTGCAGGAGCCGGGTGTCCCTCAGGAACCCCTCCACCACGAGGAGGTGCTGCTGAACCTGGCCGAGGGACAACACTGTGGCCCCACATCGGACTCCCGCTCCAACACGCCACTCGTCAAGGTACAGAGCAGAGGGACTATTAAGGTCGTGTGTCCAAAAATGGCACTCTATTCTCTATGTAAGTGCACTGTGGAAAAATAGGGTGCTATTTGGGGTAAATCATAATTACTACTTCATTAGTACTGTCTGAAATACCTCTGCCCCTCTCTCTCTCTCCCTCTGTTTCTCTCTGCCCCCTCTGTCTCTCTGTCTCTCTCTCCCTCTGCCCCCCTCTGTCTTTCTCTCTTTCTGTTTTTCTGTCTCTCTCTCTCCCTCTGTTTCTCTCTGCCCCCCTCTGTCTTTCTCTCTCCCTCTGCCCCCCTCTGTCTTTCTGTGTCTCTAGGTTCCAGACATGGACATGTCGTCTGCCGTGTGTGAGCTCCTTCCGACCCTGGAGCGAGGACACGGCCTATCAGGGAGCAGCCTGTACGTCCTGGCCCTATCAGATCCCTTTGACCCGCCCCTCTCAGACTCTGATGACTCCCGCACCGGTTTCCCCCTGACGGGGGAGGAGCTTAGTGATGTCACCGCCAGGACGCCCGGCGGCAAACGGACTCTAGATGATGACACGTCACCCAACCCAGTCCCGTCCACCAAGAGGAACCGGAGGAAGAATGGCGAGGGAACAATGGCGGGGCCAAAAGGAGGTGGAGGAAAGGACCAGAAACAGTCTCTGACTCCGCCCCCCACCAACGTTTCCCCCACGCTCTTCCAGCAGCAACACGGCAAGGCCACCGTGTGTGTGTGCTGAGAGACACACACACACACACAATAGACGGACTAACAGGGACACAAGACAGACAATAACATTCTGCCTTTTCCACAACCTTTAACAAACGACTCTGACTGACTGAGAGACCAGAGTCACTTTCAGGATCGTTATTGCTCTGTTTGGTGACACCTACGAGTCACATTGATGGATTACATATTGGTATTGTGTTCTGCACTCTCTCTTCACTTGTCCTCTGTTATCTTTTGTCTTACTCTGTTCCCTGGGATGGTGGGAGAATGATTTTAAGTGGTGGTCTGTCATGTAAATCATTTTTAAACCCCGTAAGTAACTCTGTGATGCAAAGAAAAGTTAACATTTTCACAACGGCTCATGTAAACACACACAAAAGTTTTTTTCTCTCCAAATTAATTATTTATTTATTTTATTTATTAAACATTTGGGTGATGGTTAACGTGTGAACGACCAGAAAGGCACAAGATCTCTCACACTCATGATGTCGTGACTAAATCTTTATTTATTTTTTTGAGGTTTGGTGCTGTTTTGGGGACAGAAAAATCACCCAAAGTATGAATTTATTCATTCTGTAAATATTCTGCAAACCTTGACATGGGGTTCATTAATAAATACGTGTTACTTACTTTTAGGTAAAGCAATATATTTTTTTTATACACTATTGTAGAAGCTATAGACGAGGATAGCCTACCATTTTTAGATTTTCAAATCAATATATTCCCACCATTTCCTAAATTCACTTCGTCTTGATATTCCCTCATATCATTCAATCCTCCTATCCTTTATGGTTTACTAGGCCCATCCTGGTTTTAAATTAGATTTAAATGTTGTTTTTCATTCCATTGTGTGTTCTGTTATTTCTTCACATATTGTAATGAGATCATCCCAAACTGAAAGGTGCCGTTACAGTTTAAACCAGTGAACTAATTAACCTATAATAAATGTAATTAGTTTGACAAGGTGAACTGTATGATATAGTCAGTCACAGGATGTTGCTGTTCCCACTGTCAGATGAGCTCACATGACACCTTGTGGTCATTACCTGTAACTGCAACGCTTCGCCTATTTATTTTATTTTCCTTTTTACTGAACCCCCCACAACAACAACAACAACAACAACGAACTGTTGGCAATTTAAATGCTCCAGTTTAGTCTATGGGTTATGTTGTCTGCAGTGGTCTTTGAGAAAATGGCTGTGGTAAACTAGCTAGTTGTCAATATACATTTGTTTTGTTTTTTAGTTTTTAGAATACTGGGGGAGAGGGTCTTTTATTTGCTTCTCAAGTTGATTGACTTGAACTAGGATTGCTAGTTAGATATACGCGACTCGTTGACATCTTTTAAGTGATTATCAATGTTTTATTTAAGAAGCAGTCAGATGCTTCATCTTAATTTACTTACATGAATATGACTAATGTTTTTTATTTTACCTTTATTACCTTACCTTACCTTTAAGAATTTGTTCTTAACTGACTTGCCTGGTTAAATAAAGGTAAAAAAAAGAAAATAAAAAAATTTAACAAGGCAAGTCAGGGGCAGAACAAATTCTTATTTTCAATGACGGCCTGGGAACAGTGGGTTAACTGCCTTGTTCAGGGGCAGAACGACAGATTTGTACCTTGTCAGCTCGGGGGGTTTGAACTTGCAATCCTTCCGGTTACTAGTCCAACGCTCTAACCACTACGCTACCCTGCAGCATTGTTTTATTATTTGACCTGTAGTCCTCACAGAGCTGTTGCTGTGGTTACAAGGCATCAGACTTTTGACAGTACGAGTGTTTTTAACAAAGGTCTACCGACTGCCACGTTTGCTTCATGACAAGCTCTCGTTAAATTATTAATCATTTTCTGCATGTAGTTTGAGTTTTTCTAGATTAAAGTGCAATTTTAACTGGCCGATTTTTGTTTTTCTTTTCCTGTATTTGTGTTAGTTTTTTTGTGTTTTTTTTTATTACTCTTTTGTTGGATTTAATATTTTAAATGTTTTAAGGTGAAGAGATACTGGTGTGTCATTCTGCCAGAACATATCTGTTACTTTGTTTGTGATGGTTTTGTGCATAATGTTTTTAGGAATAGTATTGGTTTTGCGTCCCAAAATATTCCAGAAGTAGTGCACTACTTAGCTACACACAATACTCCATAATGACAAAGCAAAAACAGGTTTTAGACATTTTTTGCTAATTTATTAAAAAATAAAAAACTGAAATCACATTTACATAAGTATTCAGACCCTTTACTCAGTACTTTGTTGAAGCATCTTTGTCAGCGATTACAACCTTGGGTCTTCTTGGGTATGACGCTACAAGCTTGGCACACCTGTATTTGGGGAGTTTCTCCCATTCTTCTCTGCAGATCCTCTCAAGCTCTGTCAGGTTGGATGGGGAGCGTCGCTGCACAGCTATTTTCAGGTCTCTCCAGAGATGTTCGATCAGGATCAAGTCCGGGCTCTGGCAGGGCCACTCAAGGACATTCAGAGACTTGTCCTGAAGCTACTCCTGCATTATCTTGGCTGTGTGCTTAGGGTTGTTGTCCTGTTTGAAGGTTAACCTTCATCCCAGTCTGAGGTCCTGAGTGCTCTGGAGCAGGTTTTAATCAAATATCTCTCTGTACTTTGCTCCGTTCATCTTTGCCTCGATCCTGACCAGTGTCACAGTCCCTGCCACTGAAAAACATCCCCACAGCATGATGCTGCCACCACCAGGTTTCCTCCAGATGTGATGCTTGGCATTGAGGCCAAATAGTTCAATCTTGGTTTCATCAGACCAGAGAATCTTGTTTCTCATGGTCTGAGAGTCCTTTAGGTGCTTTTCACTGAGGAGTGGCTTCCGTCTGGCCACTCTACCGTAAAGGCCTGATTGGTGGAGTGCTGCAGAGATGGTTGTCCTTCTGGTAGATTCTCCCATCTCCATAGAGTAACTCTGGAGCTCTGTCAGAGTGACCATTGGGTTTTTGGTCACCTCCCTGACCAAGGCCCTTCTCCCCCGATTGCTCAGTTGGGCCGGCAGAAGATTCTTGGTGGTTCCAAACTTCTTCCATTTAAGAATGATGGAGGCCACTGTATTGTTGCGGACCTTAAATGCTGCAGAAATATTTTGGTACCCTTCCCCAGATCTGTGCCTCGACACAATCCTGTCTCGGAGCTCTACGGACAATTCCTTTGAACTCATGGCTTGGTTTTTGCTCTGACATGCACTGTCAACTGTGAGACCTTATATAGACAGGTGTGTGCCTTTCCAAATCAAGTCCAATGAATTGAATTTACCACAGGTGGACTCCAATCAAGTTGTAGAAACCTCTCGATGATCAATGGAAACAGGATCCACCTGAGCTCAATTTTGATTCTCATAGCAAAGGGTCTGAATACTTATGTGAATGATGTATGTATGTAAATAAGGTATTTCTGTTTATATTTGGCCCCTTTCTCCCCAATTTTGTGGTATCCAATTGTTTTCAGTAGCTACTATCTTGTCTCATCGGAATTGTTGTTGACCAGATCAATGCTGATGTGTTTAAAAAAACAACCTGTCTTATTCTTTGATTGTAGAGCCGTGGTTTAGTGGTAACACTCCCTCTTCTCACATACCAACTTCCGGCGCCGACGGAGATGGTGGCCTCGCTTCATGTTCCTATGAAAAAACTATGCAGATTTGATTTACTGTATGTGACTCTGACAGAGACCCCGGGGTTTAAATAGACCCTTCTGCCTTTCTCTGCCTCTATATCTTATTCTAACTTCTAACATGTCAAATGACTGCATCCAGTTTGCTGAGTAGAGTGTTTGAGGTTATTTCGTATATATGTTATTTTGTATATTACATCGCCGAAGTCGAGGATCGGTGGGACCTTCAGGGTATATTTGGCAGCGTGAGTGAAGGAGGCTTTGTTGCGAAAAAGGGAGCCGATTCTAGATGTAATATTGGATTTGAGATGCTCAACGTGAGTCTGGAAGGAGAGTTTAGTCTAGCCAGACACCTTGGTATTTGTAGTTGTCCACATATTCCAAGTCAGAACCGTCCAGAGTAGTGATGCTTGTCGGGCGGGCGGATGCGGGCAGCGATCGGTTGAAGAGCATGCACTTAGTTTTATACAGGGGGGGCAGTGACCAATCAGAGTATCAGAATCAATGACGTGTTTCCGAAGCGTCGATTTACCGACGTGTGTGCAAGACGGGGAGAAGGGAAAAACAACTTTATATCGGAGTTGTCTATGCATTTTCATGGCATAAGGCTAGTAAGCATATAATTTCTCCATTGAATACAGACGGTCGACGTAAACAACCCTCATCGAATATTCAAAACTGGATTACAATAATAAGGTGCATCCACCAATCCAAAGAAAGGATATGCGGGAGTTCGGCAGCCCGGCATGTCGCTTTGTGGACAACGACTATCATTATTAGAGCGGAGAGACATGTAAACATGTCAGTATAGCCATAATCTTTGATAAAAGTCCATTAACAAAGAAGTAGACCAGACCCAGCTGCTATTGCATTGGTGTCTATAGGAGACACATCTAGTAGACCGGAACTTACCTTTTTTTTTTTTTTTTTTTTTTTTTGCAAAACGGCGAGTGAACCATCTTCATTTATCCACCATCTTTGGTGTGTTCAGAAGGCTGCAGAGTATGTAAACAAACAACAATGACAGCCGTAGGCCTGGTTCTTTGCAGCCAGACGTTAGTCCTGCATAGTTATCAAGGTATATCAGACCCATATCCATCCGTACAGAACACCTGTCGGCTATGCGGACAAAATCTGCTCATCAAAGGGACATTACAGGCAACACGAAGAATATTTGACAAGCCCAAAGCCTCAAAGGACAAAAAGTTATGTGACAGATTCCTTGCCACCGGTTTAGTGCTAACTGAGGCACCAGGGGTGAAGTCGGGCAGAATTTGTGCCAAGTGCTATCGACTATTTCTCAGGATAGAGGAATCTGTAAGCATTTTAAAGAAATGGCAATCAGAGCATCAGACACCGGGGACGAGCAAGAAGAGGAAGCGTGAACTGGAACCGAGTCCATCTGAAACAGACAGGGCTGCCAATAAGACATCTGAACGGGAGCCGAGTCCATCTGAAACAGACAAGGGAGCCAAGAAGAAATGTCCTCCCTATAAAAAGGTTCCTCCGAGGAGCAGTCTTGTCGAGGTAGTTATACTAACCAACTAGCCCAACATTGGACTATAGGAGCCTAACCTTACTCCATAGTCCAAGAGCCTTACATATATGATTAAATGGCGAATTGGCTTTGCAAGTCAAATACTCCCATCTAATCACGGATCGATTCTCGAAACATAAATTCATATACTTTCATATCAAAATTATTTCACATATGCAAAAATCACGAATCGATTCTAGAAACATAAATTCATATACTTTCACTCTCACATTTGCAAAATACACACTTTATGTATAGCGTTTTAACAGTTGCAGCCGACAGTATTTTTCAGTGACGACACATTGTTGCGTCGGCCTCCCTTTTACTCACAGATGTTCAGAGACGCAGACAGCAAAATAGCTCAGGAAGTCGACTCTGCGCTGTAACATGGAAATATGGCCGTGTGAGAACTCTAACTCTATAAAAGGTGTATCAATTTAACCTTGTGTTTAAAAAAAAAATGTATTTCTCACCGATATGAAAATATACGGTTATTTTAATGCTACCAAAACCGTACCGCAAGCAGCGTGTTAATGCTAAGAGCCAAGCATCGTGGCTCTTGGAGCAACATTCACCACCTTGCCAATCACAAAGCCTCCTCCTCCCCCTCCTAAAACCACATGCATATACTTGTACTGTAGTATTCCTATCTTCAGTATTTTCATTATAATACTCTTATTTAGTCTTAACTTCACATCATTTTGCAGGTTGTCATAACATACCCGAACCAACTGGATCCAAAGCTGAAAAAGAGGGTCGAGAAGGTTTCATCAGAATTTTCCGGAATGGTTGAAAACCTGGCGAAAGGCAAATTGGCAACATTTGTCAGGTTAGCCTTGACGAATGAGACCATGTGTCAAGAAATCAGAAAGCAGATGACGCAAAAATAGAAGCAGAGGTCAAGGAATATGCAAGACCCTTAAATTACTTGACTTCAGCTGAACCGTGCATCTTGAGTCGTACCTCATTGGAGAATATGAAGTATTTTTCATACGAAGCGTTGGATAATGAGTTGTCCAGGAAGACACCATGGCTTTATACCACCATCAATACTGCAACAGGTGGTTCCACCATCCATAACTGTGTGGCTGCCTCTGTGGCCCTGAGAGGTAGAAACCCCAGGCTTTCTGCACTGGCCTATGTCATCAACTCAACACTGACCCAAGGGGGGGTTAAGCCCATTTTCAAAAGACTCTCTAAGATGGGCATAACAACCACACATAGCAATGTCCTAAATAAGCAGAAAGAGATGAAGGCAGCTGGGTACAACATCAACATCAAATGCTGGAGGGAGGACTGTGAGCTGTTTTTCCAACATAGTGTCAGCGGTGAAGTCTGCCCACGACCTCCTCCTACGGCTAAACCGACAGAGGAGACCGGAAGCGAGGAGGACGGGGGCCAGTGGAGGATGAGTTTGAAATAGAGCTGGACTGGGGTCCACTGGAGGAAGATGAGGAAGAGTGGAGTCCACTGTCAGAAGAGACAGAAAGAGAGGAGGACAGAGGATCAACAGTACAGGAAGAGAGAGAAGAAGAGAAAGACAGGGGTTCCCTGCTAGGAGAGACAGAAACAGAGGAAGTGGGACATGCATCGTCAGCACTACAAGGAAATCACACACAGGAAGATGACTCTGGTTCAACGGTGGATTCAGAGACTGAATACTTTGGATTAAACCTCACCTGTGAGAGTGATTAGAGAAGTAGCCTAACAAAGAGTCTGTAGATTACAGATCGAGGCCTAGGATACATCTCTGAACAACACAGGACTAATCATAGGCTTGTATCCCAAAATGGCACCCTATTCCCCTATATAGTGCACTACTTTTGACCAGACCCTATGGAGTAACTAGTGCACTACTTTTCACCTGGGCCATTTGGGACAGAATTATACAGTGAAATTACTCATGTTGAGGGGGTCAGGATGTGTGTATTGAAGGGGGTCAGGATGTGAGGTTGACTGTTCCTGGTGTGTATTGAAGGGGGTCAGGATGTGAGGTCTACTGTTGCTGGTGTGTATTGAAGGGGGTCAGGATGTGTGTATTGAAGGGGGTCAGGATGTGAGGTCTACTGTTCCTGGTGTGTATTGAAGGGGGTCAGGATGTGAGGTCTACTGTTGCTGGTGTGTATTGAAGGGGGTCAGGATGTGAGGTCTACTGTTGCTGGTGTGTATTTATAACCATATTAAAGAGACCAGTTCAATTCAAACTTTATTGTCCCAGCAGGGAGTATTTTATTGTGCAGCTAAGAGTACATAGCTGCTCAACAAAAACGTCCTTTTTTGTTATTTGGTACTCCCCAAAATGGCACCCTATTCCCTAATATAGTGCACTACTTACTCCATAGGACTCTGGTCCAAAGTAGTGCACTAGTTACTCCATAGGGCTCTGGTCCAAAGTAGTGCACAAGTTACTCCATAGGGCTCTGGTCCAAAGTAGTGCACTAGTTACTCCATAGGACTCTGGTCCAAAGTAGTGCACTATACAGGGAATAGTGTTCCGTTTGGGACGCCACTCATTGGGCCAAGATGGTCCTGACAATAAACAAAAAAATAAATACAAATTATAATACCAATGTATTTTTTAAATGACCTCGAGTTAGCCTGAGATATTAGATTCATATGTTGTACAAATGTGAACTAGTGTCAATTCCGACATCACATGTACAGTTATCAGTTTAGATTATAGTCTCAAAGCTGACTGGAGTTGTCAGTTCAGATGTTCTGTTTTCCAAATCAGAACTAGTTCAAGTGGTGTAAAATGACTTGCTCTCCTCTCCTTCATCTGTATTGGTTTGAATTATTAACCTTTATTTAACAAGGTAGGTCAGTTAAGAACAAATTCATATATATTTTCAATGACGGCCTAAGAACAGTGGGTTAACTGCCTGTTCAGGGACAGAACGACAGATTTTTACCTTGTCAGCTCCGGGATTCGATCCATCAACCTTTCGGTTACTAGTCCAACGCTCTAACCACTAGGCTACCTGCCTCCTCTCTAAACCACCAGGCTTCCTGCCTCCCCTCTAAACCACTAGGCTACCTGCCTCCCCTCTAAACCACTAGGCTACCTGCCTCCCCTCTAAACCACGAGGCTACCTGCCTCCCCTCTAAACCACGAGGCTACCTGCCTCCCTCTAAACCACGAGGCTACCTGCCTCCCCTCTAAACCACTAGGCTACCTGCCTCCCTCTAAACCACTAGGCTACCTGCCTCCCTCTAAACCACTAGGCTACCTGCCTCCCCTCTAAACCACTAGGCTACCTGCCTCCCCTCTAAACCACGAGGCTACCTGCCTCCCCTCTAAACCACGAGGCTACCTGCCTCCCCTCTAAACCACTAGGCTACCTGCCTAAACCCCCTCTAAAACCACTAGGCTACCTGCCTCCCCTCTAAACCACTAGGCTACCTGCCTCCCTCCCCTCTAAACCACTAGGCTACCTGCCTCCCCTCTAAACCACGAGTCTACCTGCCTCCCCTCTAAACCACTAGGCTACCTGCCTCCCCTCTAAACCACTAGGCTACCTGCCTCCCCTCTAAACCACTAGGCTACCTGCCTCCCCTCTAAACCACTAGGCTACCTGCCGCCCCTAAAGACACAGGACAGGTGTAACATACAGGATGCCGACAGGAAGTTTTACTGTCTATACCCAGTCCACATATTTCATATCGGTGCAGATGAAGCTAAAGACTCTAGTCTATTGGGATGCACCCTATGAGAGAACAAAAGAGCTTCAGATGTTCACAACCATAGAACTAGAATCCTAGAATATTCTATTTCTTTTTCTCCCCAATTTCTAGTTATGATCTTTGTCTTATCGCTGCAACTTCCCAACGGACTCAGGAGAGGCGAGGGTCGAGTCGTGGGTCGAGTCGTGGGTCCTCGGAAACATGACCCGCCAAGCCGTGCTGCTTCTTAACCCACTGCTCACTTAACCTGGAAGCCAGCCACACCAAGCCACAGCCAGAAACACCATTCGCCCGAAGACCCAAGTCAACTTCCAGGTCCCCGGCCCGATGATCCAAGGAACCCCCCCTGGTCAAACCCTCCCCTACCACGGACGGCGCTGGGCCAACTGTACTCCGCCCTATGGGACTCCCGGTCACGGATCGAACGCCCAGCCCAGTGGAACATCAGAACTACGATGCAGAGCCTCAGACCACTGGGAGGATTACATTTGTATAGGTTCAACTGAGGAAGAAGAGACAGGAAGGCTGCTCACAGAATCATTCTCACCATCTGTGTAGGACACGACTTGGAAGGCTAGGGTTCCACCCAGCTGTCAGAGGGAGAGAGAACCAGCATCCCAAATTACACCCGATTCCCTATATAGTGCCCTTATTGGGCTCTGGTCAGAAGGAATGCACTGATTGAATAGGGTGCCATTTGTGACAAAACCCTTGAATATAAAAATAAATAACAAATAAAACCTACATCCAGTATTTCATAGAGGGGTCTGGTCTGTCTGGGTTATGTTCAGGAAGGAGACATGTTCTGGGTAAATAAAGACTAGACGAACACAATATTTGGCCTACCAGCATAGGGGCACATTGTCCTACACACACAACCACACATTGTGGTTACCCTTTAAAACTCACACTTAGACTATCAACCCATTTAGGCCCGGTTTCCTGGGAGGCCCGGTTTCCTGGGACAGATCAAGCCTAATCCTGTGCTAAAAAGCATTGCCAATGTCCCTGTGACTGGGCGATCATCGCAAATTTGCTACCCGAAGGTGTTTCCTGAGGTTTCTGCCAGTGTGTGAGACACTGACCCAGTCATAAGGAATGAGTGGTCATAAGGAATGAGTGGGAGGAGGAGGAGGAGGAAACTGGGTACCATTTTGGATCAGAGGTGTTCCATGGCCAATGTGATGTGATCAGAGGCGATGGTGAGCAGGCTCTTGTAGCTCAGGGTCAGGGGTCAGTTTGTCTCTGTGGGTCTGAAGGAAGTGCCGCAGGGTTCCCGTAGTTCACAAACTCCATGAACAACACAGGGTTCTGGGGTAAACAACACATCCCCTTACACTGTGTATTCCCCTTACACTGTGTATAAGATATTAGTTTTGGAATTGTTAGTTAGATTACTTGTTGGTTATTACTGCATTGTCGGAACTGGAAGCACAAGCATTTCGCTACACTGGCATTAACATCTGCTAACCATGTGTATGTGACAAATAAAATTTGATTTGATATTAGAATTCATGTTGTTGTAGTATATATGTTATAGATACTCGTTTTCTATTCCTTATGGAGACTAATATAAATAATGCAGACTCCCAGAGTGGTAGATTATCACACGGTATTTGTTCTTATTTTGGTCATGGGAGGATGGTCAGGTTCTCATTTGGGTCTTGTCGTGGAAAATAGTTTCAGAAATGTAATACTGTCAGAAGAGCTTTGTGAATTCAATGTAGACTTTAATACAAGTTATAAAGAGCCGTGATGGTCTGCGGAACAGCCGCCCCTTCTTAGCACTGGCTCTGCTTTTATACATACATAGTATTGGGGTACATCACATATGTAAATAAAGTTACTCCCCCTTAGTATCTGCTTTTGGTTACAACGATGGCAGAACTCTTTCCATGTTCTAAAAATAAGATATGTATTGCATGCTTATGTTTTACGTGTTAGTCATCTTGCCTACATCTTTCTTCCTGTATCCTGCTGACCACAGCACGTTCAGCTGTCATGAATGCACGTATGGTCTTGGTTAATGTATTCTTTCAAAAATAGAGTATGGTCTGGGTGTCATATGGCCTGGATATCATCTTCTCTTAATGTGCATGTCCTTGCTACTTCAGCCGAGCAGCCAAACCTATCTACATGCAATGCTGAGCTTTCCTCAATGGTTCGCTCCAACAGTCTCGGGCTGAAAAAGTTTATGAACCTCAAATGTAGTGAATAGGTTACCATTTGAGACGTGACCTTTCCCCCCACTGAAGCAGTGTCTCGTTTCCCCCTCAGTCTCAATGGACATTTAATCTCTGATCATTATGGGAATAAGATTATCAACTGCCTCAGAGGTTGAGGAGTGTACTGGTGGCAGCCGAGCCTAGCGTACCCTCTGGTGATCTGGTGGTAGCCAAGCGTAGCGTACCCTCTTTGGTGATCTGGTGGTAGCCTAGCCTAGCGTACCCTCTGGTGATCTGGTGGCAGCCTAGCCTAGCGTACCCTCTGGTGATCTGGTGGTAGCCTAGCCTAGCGTACCCTCTTTGGTGATCTGGTGGCAGCCTAGCCTAGCGTACCCTCTGGTGATCTGGTGGCAGCCTAGCCTAGCGTACCCTCTTTGGTGATCTGGTGGCAGCCTAGCCTAGCGTACCCTCTGGTGATCTGGTGGTAGCCTAGCCTAGCGTACCCTCTGGTGATCTGGTGGCAGTAGCCTACCCTCTTTGGTGATCTGGTGGCAGCCTAGCCTAGCGTACCCTCTGGTGATCTGGTGGCAGCCTAGCCTAGCGTACCCTCTGGTGATCTGGTGGTAGCCTAGCCTAGCGTACCCTCTGGTGATCTGGTGGCAGCCTAGCCTAGCGTACCCTCTTTGGTGATCTGGTGGCAGCCTGGTAGCTTTGGTGATCTGGTGGCAGCTAGCCTAGCGTACCCTCTTTGGTGATCTGGTGGCAGCCGAGCCTAGCGTACCCTCTGGTGATCTGGTGGCAGCCTAGCCTAGCGTACCCTCTTTGGTGATCTGGTGGTAGCCTAGCCTAGCGTACCCTCTGGTGATCTGGTGATCTGGTGGCAGCCTAGCCTAGCGTACCCTCTTTGGTGATCTGGTGGTAGCCTAGCCTAGCGTACCCTCTTTGGTGATCTGGTGGTAGCCTAGCCTAGCGTACCCTCTTTGGTGATCTGGTGGTAGCCTAGCCTAGCGTACCCTCTTTGGTGATCTGGTGGTAGCCTAGCCTAGCGTACCCTCTGATTGGTGATCTGGTGGTAGCCTAGCCTAGCGTACCCTCTTTGGTGATCTGGTGGCAGCCTAGCCTAGCGTACCCTCTGGTGATCTGGTGGCAGCCTAGCCTAGCGTACCCTCTTTGGTGATCTGGTGGCAGCCTAGCCTAGCGTACCCTCTGGTGATCTGGTGGTAGCCTAGCCTAGCGTACCCTCTTTGGTGATCTGGTGGTAGCCTAGCCTAGCGTACCCTCTTTGGTGATCTGGTGGTAGCCTAGCCTAGCGTACCCTCTGATCTGGTGGTAGCCTAGCCTAGCGTACCCTCTTTGGTGATCTGGTGGTAGCCTAGCCAAGCGTACCCTCTTTGGTGATCTGGTGGTAGCCTAGCCTAGCGTACCCTCTTTGGTGATCTGGTGGTAGCCTAGCCTAGCGTACCCTCTTTGGTGATCTGGTGGTAGCCAGCCTAGCGTACCCTCTGGTGATCTGGTGGCAGCCTAGCCTAGCGTTCCCTGGTGATCTGGTGGCATCCTGGCCTTGGTGATCTGGAGCCTCCTTCCCTCTCTTGGTGATCTGAGTGGCAGCCTAGCCTAGCGACCTCTGGTGATCTGGTGGCAGCCAGCCTAGCGTACCCTCTTTGGTGATCTGGTTAAAGCCTTATTGGTGATCTATAGCCTAGCCTAGCGTACCCTCTTTGGTGATCTGGTACAGCCTAGCGTAGCGTACACTCTTTGGTGATCTGGTGGTAAAGCCTAGCGTACCCTCTGGTGATCTGGTGGCAGCCTAGCCTAGCGTACCCTCTTTGGTGATCTGGTGGTAGCCTAGCCAAAGCGACCCTGGTGATCTGGTGGTTAGCCTTACCCTCTTTGGTGATCTGGTGGTAGCCTCCTCTAGCGTACCCTCTGGTGATCTGGTGGCAGCCTAGCCAGCTACCCTCTGGTGATCTGGTCAGCCTAGCCTAGCGTACCCTCTGGTGATCCAGCCAGCCTAGCGTACCCTCTTTGGTGATCTGGTGGCAGCCTCAGCGTACCCTCTGGTGATCTGGTGGCAGCCTAGCCAGCGTACCCTCTTTGGTGATCTGGTGGCAGCCTAGCCTAGCGTACCCTCTGGTGATCTGGTGGCAGCCCCCTAGCGTACCCTCTGGTGATCCACAGCCTAGCCTGCTACCCTCTGGTGATCTGGTGGCAGCCTAGCCAGCGTACCCTCTCTGGTGATCTGGTGGCAGCCTAGCCTAGCGTACCCTCTGGTGATCTGGTGGCAGCCCTAGCCTCTGCTCCTCTTTGGTGATCTGGTGGCAGCTGGCAGCCTAGCCTAGGTTGGTGATCTGGTGGCAGCCTGTCAATCTTTGGTGATAGCCTAGCCTAGCGTACCCTCTGGTAGCCTAGCGTACCCTCTTTGGTGATCTGGTGGTAGCCAATATACCCTCTTTGGTGATCTGGTGGTAGCCTAGCCTAGCGTCTGGTGATCTGGTGGCAGCCTAGCCTAGCGATCCCTCTTTGGTGATCTGGTGGTAGCCTAGCCTAGCGACCCTCTGGTGATCTGGTGGTAGCCTAGCCTAGTCACCCTCTTTGGTGATCTGGTGGCAGCCTAGCGACCCTCTGGTGATCTGGTGGTAGCCAAGGTACCCTCTTTGGTGATCTGGTAAGCCTAGCGACCCTCTGGTGATCTGGTAGCTGCTTAGCTGTCACTTTGGTGATCTGGTGGTAGCCAGCCTAGACCCTCTTTGGTGATCTGGTCAGCCTAGCCTAGCTTACCCTCTTTGGTGATCTGGTGGTAGCCTAGCCTAGGTACCCTCTGGTGATCTGGTGGTAGAGCGTACCCTCCTTGGTGATCTGGTGGCAGCCTAGCCTAGCGTACCCTCTGGTGATCTGGTGGTAGCCTAGCCTAGCGACCCTCTTTGGTGATCTGGTGGTAGCCTGGTCGTAGTCATATTGGTGATCTGGTGGTAGCCTAGCCTAGCGTACCCTCTGGTGATCTGGTGGTCTGTCATAACCCTCTTTAGTGATCAGAGACAGTAGATCCTGGTCTGTCGTGATCTGGTGGTAGCCTAGCCTAGCGTACCCTCTTGGTGATCTGGTGGCAAAAGCGTACCCTCTGGTGATCTGGTGGTAGCCAGCTAGGTCCCTCTTTGGTGATCTGGTGGAGCCAGCCTAGCGTACCCTCTGGTGATCTGGTGGTAGCCATAATATACTTTGGTGATCTGGTGGTAGCCTAGCCTAGCTTACCCTCTGGTGATCTGGTGGTAGCCTAGCCAGCTTACCCTCTTTGGTGATCTGGTGGTAGCCAGTACCCTCTGGTGATCTGGTATTATAGCCTAGCGTACCCTCTTTGGTGATCTGGTGGCAGCCTAGCGTACCCTCTGGTGATCTAATATAACCCTCTTTGGTGATCTGGTGGTAGCCTGCCTAGCGTACCCTCTGGTGATCTGGTGGCAGCCTAGCCTAGCGTACCCTCTGGTGATCTGGTGGAGCCAGCCTAGCTTACCCTCTTTGGTGATCTGGTGGTAGCAAGCCTAGCGTACCTTCTGGTGATCTGGTGGTAGCCTAGCCTAGCGACCCTCTTTGGTGATCTGGTCAGCCTAGCGTACCCTCTGGTGATCTGGTGGTAGAGCGTAGCCCTCTTTGGTGATCTGGTGGTAGCCTAAAATAGCGACCCTCTGGTGATCTGGTGGTAGCCTAGCCTAGCGTACCCTCTTTGGTGATCTGGTGGTAGAGCCAGCGACCCTCTTTGGTGATCTGTGGTAGCCTAGCCTAGAGACCGGTGATCTGGTAGCCTGGTCTACCCTCTGGTGATCTGGTGGTAGCCTAGCGTAGACTCTTTGGTGATCTGCTGGTAGCCTAGTAGCATACCCTCTGGTGATCTGGTGGCAGCCTAGCCTAGCGTACCCTCTGGTGATCTGGTGGCAGCCTAGCCTAGCGACCCTCTTTGGTGATCTGGTGGTAGCCTAGCCTAGCGTACCCTCTGGTGATCTGGTGGCAGCCTAGCGTACCCTCTTGGTGATCTGGTGGTAGCCTAGCGTAGACTCTTTGGTGATCTGCTGGTAGCCTAGCCTAGCGTACCCTCTTTGGTGATCTGGTGGTAGCCTAGCCTAGCGTACCCTCTTTGGTGATCTGGTGGTAGCCTAGCCTATAACCCTCTGATCTGGTGGTAGAGCCTAGCGTACCCTCTGATCTGGTGGTAGCCTAGCCTAGCGTACCCTCTTTGGTGATCTTGCAGGCGAACAGGCCGTGACCCTTGCAGGTTCCCTGTGTGTCATCCTGGCCTTGTAGAAGACTCCCTCCTTCCCTGTCTTGATGAGCTGCAGCGGGGACCCTGGGGATAATCACATCACTGTGGTTGTTATACTGATTAAAGACTTATTAAAATGTATACAATTAGACTATTTTACTTACATTATCCGTGTACACTGTTTGTTGCTGTAAAGTCTGTGTCTAGTCCTTTGTATAATAGTGTGTAGTAGAAAATGATAGATCCCGGTCAAGGTCTGTCATATTATAACCCTCAGAGACTCTAGATCTCCCCAGCCTCTCTGCTCCTGGTCTGTCATACAGCCTCTCTGCTCCTCAGAGGCTCTCTTTCCCCAGATCTCTGCTCCTCAGGGTCTCTCTCCCCAGCCTCTCTGCTCCTCAGGGCCCTCTCTCTCTACAGCCTCTCTGCTCATCAAGGCTCTCTTTCCCCAGCCTCTCTGCTCCTCAGGGCCCTCTCTCTCCACAGCCTCTCTGCTCCTCAGGGCCCTCTCTCTCCACAGCCTCTCTGCTCCTCAAGGCTCTCTCTCTCCCCAGCCTCTCTGCTCCTCAGGGCTCTCTCTCTCCACAGCCTCTCTACTCCTCAAGGCTCTCTCTCTCCCCAGCCTCTCTGCTCCTCAGGGCCCTCTCTCTCTACAGCCTCTCTGCTCCTCAAGGCTCTCTCTCTCCCCAGCCTCTCTGCTCCTCAGGGCCCTCTCTCTCTACAGCCTCTCTGCTCCTCAAGGCTCTCTTTCCCCAGCCTCTCTGCTCCTCAGGGCCCTCTCTCTCCACAGCCTCTCTGCTCCTCAGGGCCCTCTCTCTATAGAGACAGTAGATCTAGCTGGTCTGTCATATTATAATAGAGACAGTAGATCTAGCTGGTCTGTCATAATATAATAGAGACAGTAGATCTAGCTGGTCTGTCATAATATAATAGAGACAGTAGATCTAGCTGGTCTGTCATAATATAATAGAGACAGTAGATCTAGCTGGTCTGTCATATTATAATAGACACAGTAGATCTAGCTGGTCTGTCATAATATAATAGAGACAGTAGATCTAGCTGGTCTGTCATCATATAATAGAGACAGTAGATCTGGCTGGTCTGTCATAATATAATAGAGACAGTAGATCTAGCTGGTCTGTCATCATATAATAGAGACAGTAGATCTAGCTGGTCTGTCATAATATAATAGAGACAGTAGATCTAGCTGGTCTGTCAATATATAATAGAGACAGTAGATCTAGCTGGTCTGTCATAATATAGAGACAGTAGATCTAGCTGGTCTGTCATAATAAAATAGAGACTGTAGATCTAGCTGGTCTGTCATGTTGTAATAGAGACAGTAGATCGAGCTGGTCTGTCATACTATAATAGAGACAGTAGATCGAGCTGGTCTGTCATACTATAATAGAGACAGTAGATCTAGCTGGTCTGTCATAATATAGAGACAGTAGATCTAGCTGGTCTGTCAGAATAAAATAGAGAGACTGTAGATCTAGCTGGTCTGTCATGTTGTAATAGAGACAGTAGATCGAGCTGGTCTGTCATACTATAATAGAGACAGTAGATCTTGCTGGTCTGTCATATTATAATAGAGACAGAGACAGTAGATCAAGCTGGTCTGTCATATTATAATAGAGACAGTAGATCTAGCTGGTCTGTCATAATATAATAGAGACAGTAGATAAAGCTGGTCAGTCATAATATAACAGAGACAGTAGATATAGCTGGTCAGTCATGTTTTAATAGAGACAGTAGTTATAGCTGGTCTGACATAATATAGTAGAGACAGTAGATCTAGCTGGTCTGTCATAATATAATAGAGACAGTAGATCTAGCTGGTCTCATGTTTTAATAGAGACAGTAGATGGAGCTGGTCTGTCATAATATAATAGAGACAGTAGATCTAGCTGGTCTGTCATAATGTAATAGAGACAGTAGATCTAGCTGGTCTGTCATAATATAACAGAGACAGTAGATATATCTGGTCTGTCATAATATAATAGAGAAAGTATATCGAGCTGGTTTGTCATAATATAATAGAGACAGTAGATCTAGCTGGTCTGTCATAATATAATAGAGACAGTAGATAAAGCTGGTCAGTCATAATATAACAGAGACAGTAGATCTAGCTGGTCTGTCATTACATAATAGAGACAGTAGATCTAGCTGGTCTGTCATGTTTTAATAGAGACAGTAGATCTAGCTGGTCTGTCATAATATATTAGAGACTGTAGATGTGGCTGGTCTGTCATATGATAGAGACAGTAGATGTAGCTGGTCTGTCATAACTTAATAGAGACAGTGTCACAGCTTTCATCTTTAGAAGGAGGAGCGGACCAAAATGCAGCGTGGTTGTTATTCATTTTACTTTAATAAAGAAACTATACACAATTAAACTAACAAAACAACAAACGTGCAAAAACCTAAAACAGTCCTATCTGGTGCAAAACACAGAGACAGGAACAATCACCCACAAACACACAGTGAAACCCAGGCGACCTAAATATGGTTCCCAATCAGAGACAATGACTAACACCTGCCTCTGATTGAGAACCATATCAGGCCAGACATAGAAATAGACAAACAAGACATCCAACATAGAATGCTCACTCAGACCACACCCTGACCAACCAACACATAGAAACAACCCCCCCCCCAAGGTGCGTACTCCAGCCGCAAAACCTGAACCTGGGAGGGTCTGGGTGGGCATCTGTCCGCGGTGGTGGCTCTGGTGCTGGACGTGGCCCCCACTTCACCGTAGTCTTAGTCCCCCACCTTGTCCGCTTCCGTGACCTCCGAGCCACGGCAACCCTACTTAATAATACTGGACTGAGGGGCAGCTCGGGACAGAGGGGCTCTTCAGACTCCGGCAGCAGCGCCGGACAGGCGGGAGACTCCGGCAGCAGCGCCGGAATGATGTTATGGCCAAATGTACCTAAAGATTGGACAGGCCTATGCGCTCTCGAGCATTTGGGAAGGCCTTTCACACTCATTCAACACCAAGACATGAAGTTGGCCAAACGGGAGAAAGGAAGTACTCCATCTGGGTCTTTTGACGAGAGAGTATATATTGATAACATTGGAGTTCCACAGGGGGGTTCCAGACGAGTTCAAAGCAAGAAATCAGATCTTAGCAGGATTAGAGTCAAGCATTTTCTGGTGGTCCACTCTCAATTAGAATGTGGACTGGGATCAATTATATTTATTATAATCCACAGCGCTTCATCAATTATACCAGAGATGTAAATGAGTGGCTTGGCAGAATAGAATAGTCTTGGATATGTTTGTTGGCTGAAAAGGGTGGGAGTGTATGGAGGTAGTTTGGTTCACGATGACACAGCTCTAGACGGATCAGTGACCAAGGCCTGGCTGGTTTAACCACCCTAGCTCACAAGCTGGCAGAAAACTCTGGGGTGGATACTTCTCTGACTAATTGCATTGACAGTATGTTTGTCAAATGGAAAAATGTCATGATCACTGTATTATGGGCTACCTTCACCTGTGTGACTGTGTTAGTTTTGTGCGGATGATTCCGGTGTGAAAGGCTCTCATTTCCAGGACTCTGGAGAAATCAATGAGACAACAGATGGTGAGATACGGACTGATTCCAAGCTCTGACCAGTGGATTGATGAATAAATGCCTCAAACCTAGTAGATGAAGAATTCGGATCCTTCACATTGTAGTGAAACGCAACATGGATCTCCCTCCTGCCCCCCTCCCACTGCCACTACCCTACGTACCACCAGTACAGTTAGACATAAGCAGGTCTGATGAGCTACCAGAGTGGGCACAGTCACCAGGAGAGGGCGCCAGTCAACCATCCACCTCAACAACATGGTACCAGGAAGAACCGCCTCCACCATCTGACGAAGCTGCAGAATGGGAGAAACTGCTTGAAGCACTGCTAATAGAGTAAAAGGCACCGCCTTAAGGGGAAGACCATATATGTACTGTTATAAGAGTAAGGGCACTGTCATAAACGGATGCCCATATATGTACTGTTATAAGAGTAAGGGCACTGTCATAAACGGATGCCCATATATGTACTGTTATAAGAGTAAGGGCACTGTCATAAACGGATCCAGGGAGAGGAGAGACCTTGGGCTCGTAGTAAATTATTTAACAGGTGGTGGACGATGTGGGAAGGCTTGTGAACTATACTGCCATTGTATCGGAGTGGAGGAATTGGTTAGAATTGAATTGGTTAGTTAACACTAACCCTACCTACCTACCAACCTGTCTAACCCTACCTACCTACCTACCTACCTACCTACCTACCTATCTAACCCTACCTACCGACCTACCTGTCTAACCCTACCTACCTGCCTACCTGTCTAACAATACCTACCTACCGACCTACCTGTCTAACCCTACCTACCTACCTGTCTAACCCTACCTACCTACCTACCTGCCTACCTGTCTAACCCTACCTACCTACCCACCCGTCTAACAATACCTACCTACCGACCTACCTGTCTAACCCTACCTACCTACCTGTCTA
>NC_088220.1:85756745-85811745 GCF_036934945.1 Oncorhynchus masou masou | reverse complement strand
CTAACCCTACTTACCTATCTACCCACCTGTCTAACCCTACCTACCTACCTACCTACCCACCTGTCTAACCCTACCTACCTACCTACCCACCTGTCTAACCCTACCTACCTACCTACCTACCCACCTGTCTAACCCTACCTACCTACCTACCTACCTACCTACCCACCTGTCTAACCCTACCTACCTACCTACCTACCCACCTGTCTAACCCTACCTACCTACCTACCTACCCACCTGTCTAACCCTACCTACCTACCTACCCACCTGTCTAACCCTACCTACCTACCTACCCACCTGTCTAACCCTACCTACCTACCTACCCACCTGTCTAACCCTACCTACCTCCCTACCCACCTGTCTAACCCTACCTACCTACCCACCTGTCTAACCCTACCTACCTACCTACCCACCTGTCTAACCCTACCTACCTACCTACCCACCTGTCTAACCCTACCTACCTACCTACCTACCTACCTACCTACCTACCCACCTACCTACCCACCAGCTCCCAGCTGGTCCGGGTCCGTTAGGGCTAGCAGCTCCCAGCTGGTCCGGGTCCGTTAGGGCTAGCAGCTCCCAGCTGGTCCGGGTCCGTTAGGGCTAGCAGCTCCCAGCTGGTCCGGGTCCGTTAGGGCTAGCAGCTCCCAGCTGGTCCGGGTCCGTTAGGGCTAGCAGCTCCCAGCTGGTCCGGGTCCGTTAGGGCTAGCAGCTCCCAGCTGGTCCGGGTCCGTTAGGGCTAGCAGCTCCCAGCTGGTCCGGGTCCGTTAGGGCTAGCAGCTCCCAGCTGGTCCGGGTCCGTTAGGGCTAGCAGCTCCCAGCTGGTCCGGGTCCGTTAGGGCTAGCAGCTCCCAGCTGGTCCGGGTCCGTTAGGGCTAGCAGCTCCCAGCTGGTCCGGGTCCGTTAGGGCTAGCTGGTCCGGGTCCGTTAGGGCTAGCAGCTCCCAGCTGGTCCGTCCCGTCAGGGCTAGCTGGTCCGGCCCGTTAGGGCTAGCTGTTCCGGCCCGTTAGGGCTAGCTGGCCCGGCCCGTTAGGGCTAGCTGGTCCGGTCCGTTAGTGCTAGCAGCTCCGAGCTGGTCCGGTCCGTAAGTGCTAGCAGCTCCGAGCTGGTCCGGTCCGTTAGTGCTAGCAGCTCCGAGCTGGTCCGGTCCGTTAGTGCTAGCAGCTCTGAGCTGGTCCGGTCCGTTAGTGCTAGCAGCTCCGAGCTGGTCCGGTCCGTTAGTGCTAGCAGCTCCGAGCTGGTCCGGTCCGTTAGTGCTAGCAGCTCCTGGTTGGTCTGTTCTGCAGAGAGACCCGGGCTTCAGTGGAGGGCTGTGGTTTCCTCTCACATACAGTGCATTCAGAAAGTATTCAGACCCCTTGACTCTTTATACATTGTTGCATTACAGCCTTATTCTAAAATGGATTTAATATTTTTTAAATGTAGTCAATCTACACACACCCCACAATGACAAAGCGAAAACAGGTTTTCCAGAATTGTTTGCAAATGTATAAATAAATCAAGTTCAGAACTACCTCACAAAAGTATTCAGTCCCTTTGCTATGAGACTCAAAATTGAGCTCAGGTGCTTCCTGTTTCCATTGATCATCCTTGAGATGTTTCTACAACTTGATTGGCGTCCACCTGTGGTAAATTTTATTGATCGGACATGATCTAGAAAAGGCACACACCTGTCTATATAAGGTCCCACGGGTGACAGTGCAAAAACCAAGCTATGAGGTCGAAGGAACTGTTCGTAGATCGCAGAGACAGGATTGTGTCGAGGCACAGCTCTGGGGAAGGGTACCAAAACATGTCTGCAGCATTGAAGGTCACCAAGTACACAGTGGCCTCCATCATTCTTATTTGGAAGAAGTGTGGAACCACCAAGACTCTTCCTAAAGCTGGTCACCCGGCCAAACGGAGCAATCGGGGGAGAAGGGCCTTGGTCAGGGAGGTGACCAAGAACCCAATGGTCACTCTGACAGAGCTCCTCTGTGGAGATGGGAGAACCTTCCAGAAGGACAATCATCACTGCAGCACTCCACCAATCAGGCCTTTATGGTAGAGAGTTCCAGCGGAAGCCACTCCTCAGTAAAAAAGCACGACAGCCCGTTTTGAGTTTGCCAAAAGCCACCTAGACCATGAGAAACAAGATTCTCTGGTCTGATGAAACCAAGATTGAACTCTTTGGCCTGAATGCCAAGCGTCACATCTGGAGGAAACCTGACACCATCCCTACAGTGAAGCATGGTGGTGGCAGCATCATGCTGTGGGGATGTTTCAGCGGCAGGGACTGGGAGACTAGTCAGGATCGAGGCAAAGATGAACGGATCGAAGTGCAGAGATCCTTGATGAAAACCTGCTCAGGACCTGACTGGGGCGAAGGTTCACTTTCCAACTGGACCACGACCCTATGCACACAGCCAAGACAACACAGGAGTGGCTTCGGGACAAGTCTCTGAATATCCTTCAGTGGCCCAGCCAGAGCCTGGACTTGAACCCGATCAAACCTGAAAACAGCTGTGCATCCAACCTAACATAGCTTTAGAGGATCTGAAGAGAAGAATGGGAGAAACTCCCCAAATACAGCTGTGCCAAGCTTATAGCGTCATACCCAAGAAGACTCAAGGCTGTAATCGCTGCCAAAAGGTGCTTCAACAAAGTACTGAGTAACTGTCATCTTTTTTTAATTTTGATAAATTAGCAAACATTTCTAAAAAAAAAAAAAACAGTTTTTGTTTTGTCATTATGGGGTATTGTGTGTAGAATGATGAGGGGGAAGAAAAAAATATATATTTTAGAATAAGGTACGTAACGTAACGTGATTAAAAGTAAAGGGGTCTGTACACTGTACACCAACTCAACTCACAGAAAGAGACCCGGGCTTCAGTGGAGGGCTGTGGCTTCCTCTCACATACACTAACTCAACTCACAATACCTATACTCACAGGCTGTGCCTGCTCCAAGCGTGATTGGAGCCCTCCGACCGACCGCCCCACCCACTCACACACGAAAACCAACCCATTAACTGAAAGGCTTAATTGCGTCTGATTTATTGAATGTGTTTCTTGGTTACAGATCAACAGTATCATCACTCCATATACAACTACAGTATTATTTTTTACAGTTTATATTCAAATACATCCGTTTTAAATGTCTTATTTACAAAACACTTGATGTACATTTTCAATGTCAGTGCAATGTTTTTACAAAATAAAAAAAGCTAATTCAATTAATACATATCTTTCCCGAATCCATCAAAAATTAAGTTAGGAGGTGAAAACCAACTTCAGTAGCAGACTACACTACCTGTCAACGGGTCATACCATGCTGCCACAGAGGGAGGGGTGTTCACTGTTCAGTTAATACATTAACCCCTTGTACTTCACAGGATTGAAATGTTCACAGAAGTGTTTTAAAAGAAGACATCAGCCTGGAATCAGAACAAACATTTAGCTGACTGAATCTGGAGTGAACCATCTCAGTGGAAAGAAGCAGGGTTCCAAGCTGTCGTCTCGGTGCTTTGCTGCTGGTACAAGAGAGCTGAAGATGTGGTACAAGCCTGGTATAGATCTTTTTTTTTTGTCCCAAACGGCACCCTATTCCCCACACAGTGCACTACTTTTGACCAGAGCACTAGGGGCCCTAGTCAAAATCAGTGCACGATATAAGGAACTACACATTCGGGAATATGGTGCCATTTCAGACACAGTCTCTAAACAGGGCGCAGCCGCACAAGGTACGTTCAGAGTCACCGCATCTCGACAAACCAAGTCCAAAAAAAGGGCACTACATCGGGTACAAGGTGCCATTTGTAGAAAAGCAGCTTTGTTTGACAGTTCAGATATCCACACTAACACTAACTTAGTATGAAGCGGTTCAGATATCCACACTAACACTAACTTAGTATGAAGCAAGGTAATGGGCAGGCATTCTAAGTGCTATGCTTGTATAAACATTGAAACATGGGCCTGTTCTGATCTCCACAAAACGGTTCCCTTTGAGTGAAGTAATGCATTTTAAAAAGTTGGGACAACATTCTCTCTCTCTCTCTCTACAATATTCAATAGTTAGACATCGTCTTACAGGGGGGGGGGGGGAGAAATATAAAAAAAAGAAAATACAAAAATAACATTCAGTAATGAAACTTTTGCATTAGTCTCAAAAATATTGTTTGACGAGGAAAAATAACGTTTCATTTAAAAATGACAAACCCTTCATCCAGTGAATCAATGACGATCAGCCCACCCCCACCCGCCACCACCAATAGAGCAGCAACAACAGTTGGAGTTTGGTGATTTAAATCACATAACATTCTCTTGAATGATTCATGGAAGCTGGAAGAAAACTTCACTATAAAGAGAGAGACCTTTTTTTTTTACAACTAAAATCATAAATAAAAATCAGAACGACCAAATCATCCTATTGTTCTCCAGGTAAGAAAGACACAGTGGCGATCTGAAAAGATGGTCGCTTCGACACGAGAGCAGCTACTACAAAACACACATAGCTGACGTGAAATGTGGGTTGCAACATGTTATGTCGTCGTTATGACAGTGCTAGGAAGAACCGTTTGAGTAGTGTTACACCACATACTGTCATTACCTAGCAGCTGATGGTAAAACATAGGACTGTTTAGGGAACAGAGTGATGAGGACACTTTAGCTCAACAATCGCATGGACAAATTTGACGGAAGGCATCAGAAATGACACCCTATTCGAGAAGTTTTTCGAGAAAAGTATTCACACCCCTTGACTTCTTCCACATTTTGTTTTTGCAGCCTGATTTTAAAATGTATATTGTTTGTCACTGGCCTACACACAACACCCCATAATAGCAAAAGATGAAATAATGAATTAATTGTTGTCAATTAATGAAAAATGAAAAGCAGAAATGTCTTGAGGTCAATAAGTATTCAATCTCTTTGTTATGGCAAACCTGAATAAGTTCAGGAGTGAAAAAAAATGTGCTTAACATGTCAAATAATCATTTTTTTGAATGACTACCTCATCTCTGTACCCCCACACATACAATTATCTGTAAGGTCCCTCAGTTGAGCAGTGAATTTCAAATATAGATTCAACCACAAAAGACCAGGGAGGTTTTCCAATACCTCGTAAAGAAGGATTGATTGGTAGATGGGTCAAAAATAAAAAGCAGACATTGAACATCCCTTTGAGCACGGTGATGTTATTAATTACACTCTGGATGGTGGATCAATACACCCCAGTCATTATAAAGATACAGACGTCCTTCCTAACTCAGTTGCCGGAGAGGAAGGAAACCGCTCGGGGATTTCACCATGAGGCCAATGGTGACTTCGAAACAGTTACAGAGTTTAATGGCTCTGATATGAGAAAACTGAGGATGGATCAACAACACAATACTAACCTAATTGACAGAGTGAAAAGAAGGAAGCCTGTACAGTATACAAATATTCCAAAACATACATCCTGTTTGCACTAAAGTACTTAAGTAAAACTGCAAAAAATGTGGCAATTTATGTCCTGAATACAAAACTTTATGTTTGGGGCAAATCCAACACATCCCTGAGTACCACTCTTTATATTTTCAAGCATGGTGGTGGCTGCATCATGTTATGGGTATGCTTGTCATCGGCAAGGACCATGGAGTTTTTTTTTAGGATACAAATAAATAGAACAGAGCTAAGCACAGGCTAAATCCTAGAGGAAAACCTGGTTCAGTCTGCTTTCCACTGGCAGATGAATTCACATTTCAGCAGGACAATAACCTAAAACAAACATACACTGGAGTTGCTTACCAAGATGACATCGAATGTTCCTGACTGGACTAAGTCGTTTTGACTTAACAATCATCCTGAAAATCTATGGCAAGACTTGAAAATGGCTGTCTAGCGATGCTCAAAAACCATCTTGACAGCTGGAAGACATTTTAAAAGAATAATGTACAAATATTGTACAATCCAGGTGTGCAAAGCTTTGAGAGCAGGCGTGTCAAACTCATTCCACGGAGAGTCGAATGTCTTCGTGTTTTAGGTTTTTCCTTTCAATTAAAACCAGGTGAGAGGAGATATTTACTAATTAGTTTAATTCATCAATTAAGTACAAAGGAGGAGCAAAAACCCGCAAGACACTCGGCCCTCCGTGGAATGAGTTTGACACGAGACTTACCCAGAAAGACTCAACTGAAACCGCTGCCAAAGGTGATTCTAATGCGTGTTGACTCAGGGGTGTGAATACTTGTGTAAATGAGATATTTCTGTATTTGATTTTCAATAAATTTGCAAACATATCAGATTTTTTTTTCACCCCTCACTTTGTCATTATGGGGTGTTGTGTGTAGATGGGTGAGAGGGAGAAACAAAGGCTGTAACAACAGCAAAATGTGGAATAGGTCAAGGGGTATGAATACTTTGTGAAGGTACTCATCAGTAGTGCACTACTTTTGACCAGGGCCCATAGGGAATAGGGTGTCATGTGGCCCTATTCATTTACAGTCTCAGAGTGGCTCCCTACAAGGTACTGAGAGATGAGACGTACTGTAGACAAAACAGAGAGATGAGAACAACCCTTAAAATAACAAAAAAAATTTTACATACAAATAATTGCAATGATAAAAATAACTCTATAAAATATGTATTTGGAGAAAGAGAAAACAATTACAAATATATGTATTTATATATTATCTTTGAAACATCCTCTATGGCACCTGTCCACAACATAACCAAGATTTAAACTCAAGTTAAAATGACTTACAGTGAACGCCCCTAAAGTCATTCGATGTCATGGGTACATTGATCAGCAATTGCACTTTTTTGTTTTAGGAAGTTGCTTGGCAAGGGGTCAAATTAAGGTCAAACCCCTCAATTTGGTGGAATCTTTCTTCATAAAAGGGAGATTATTCTTTTTCAAAGTTTGTGTCTGTGTGTGTGTGTGTGTGTGTCTGTGTGTGTGTGTGTGTCTGTGTGTGTGTGTCTGTGTGTGTGTCTGTGTGTGTGTGTGTCTGTGTGTGTGTGTGTGTCTGTGTGTGTGTGTGTCTGTGTGTGTCTGTGTGTGTGTGTGTGTGTGTGTGTGTGCGGGGACATCAAAAGGAGGAAGTGGGTGAGGTTTTAATACTGTCAAAAAATATTTGACCGTTCCAATTGGCCAATGAAATGCAGTGAGGTAGCATTAGGAGTTGTTGTTTTTTTAAATGACAGTATCGTTACTGAAGAAGGAAAATAAAAATCTTTGGAGAACCCCTTTTTTAATCGATAAAATAATATTAATATAATCTCTATATTACCGTTTCACTATACTGAGTTATAGAGACAGACATTATGTACCTACATAATGTCTGTCTCTATAACTCACTATAGTGACATGTTTTGATGGCTGCAGGGGACAAATATGCGCAACGAGGAAGCAATATCAGCTCATGTGCTGACAATATAACACACACACACACACACACACATACATACATACATACATACATACATACATACATACATACATACACACACACACACACGGAAGAGGGAGGGTTTCCTCAGGCTCAATGTGCAACAGCTTAGTGCTTTAAAAAAAAAAAATGGGTCTTCAATGTTGTTCTCTTGACAAAACAACAAGGGGGTATCTTGCGGTATCCGAAAGCATGACAACCGCTCCGGCCTCCAAGTGGCTCAGTTTGTGATGACTCGGCCAAAAGACACCATTTTGTGCTTCCTGGGAGCCCAGTTGAGACCGGCTGAAGAAGCCCTGTGTCCTTTCCGTCTGTCCAGAGTTCCAGGCATAATGTTGACGGTTGACCGGTGGAAGACGGTGTGATCATGAAATCACTGAAGGACACAATACTTCTTGTAGTCAGACTCAAAGTCCTCGTCCATGCTAGTGGTGTCGGCCATTTTCTTGCCGTCAGTCTTTGGCAGGAACTGAGAGAAGTCCACTCCCTTCTGCTCATAGAAGAGAATGTAGGCAGAGTCCGTGTCCATCTCCTCTGAGTGCACTTCCTAGGGAGGACACGGCAAACAAGTACGCACTTTAAAAATGTCTCGTTTTGGCTTCAAAAATTACTAACTGGTTTGCTAGATTAATTGTCTATTAGTCGAGAGTGTGTGTGTGTGTTTTCTTACCTTACAGCTGCTGTCGTTGTAACAGTACCATTTGTTGTTGGGGTTTTTGGCATAGGTCACATAGTGTCCTCCTCCCATGATACCTGAATGGCACTGTGGAGAGAGAGAGAGAGAACCACCTATTACCTCCCATGATACCTGAATGGCACTGTGGAGAGAGAGAGAGAGAGGGAGAGAGAGAGAGAACCTACTACTAACACAACATGGGCCCCGGTCAAATGTAGTGCACTATATATGGAATAGGGTTCCATTTGGTTCAGAGGCTTTCTAATCCCGAAGTATATAACTATATCTAAGTAACTGTAACCCTCGCAGGGCTGCAGGCCCAGACGGCATCCCCAGCCGCGTCCTCAGAGCATGCGCAGACCAGCTGGCTGGTGTGTTTACCCACATCTTCAATCTCTCCCGATCCCAGTCTGCTGTCTCCGCATGCTTCAAGATGGCCGCCATTGTTCTTGTACCCAAGAAGGCAAAGGTAACTGAACTAAATGACTATCGCCCCCGTAGCACTCACTTCTGTCACCATGAAGTGCTTTGAGAGACTAGTCAAGGATCATATCACCTCTACCTGCCACCCTAGACCCACTTCAATTTGCGTACTGCCCCAATAGACGAAGCAATCGCCATCACACTGCAGACTGCCCTATCCCATCTGGACAAGAGGAATATCTATGTAAGAATGCTGTTCATCGACGACAGCTCAGCATTCAACAGCATAGTACCCTCCAAGCTCATCATTAAGCTGGAGGCCCTGGGCCTGAACCCTGCCCTGTGCAACTGGGTCCTGGACTTCCTGACGAGCCGCCCCCAGGTACCTTCAACAAATCTCAAATCTCCACTTCGCTGATCCTCAACACAGGGGCTCCACAAGGGTGCGTGCTCAGCCCCCTCCTGTACTCCCTGTTCACCCATGACTGCGTGGCCATGCACGCCTCCAATTCAATCATCAAGTTCGCAGATGACAACAGTAGTGGGCTTGATTACCAACAACGACGAGACAGCCTATAGGGAGGAGGTGAGGGCCCTCGGAGTGTGGTGTCAGGAAAATAACCTCACACTCAACGTCAACAAAACTAAAAGGAGATGATCGTGGACTTCAGGAAACAGCGGAGGGTGCACCCCCCCTATCCACATCAACGGGACAGCAGTAGCGAAGGTGGAAAGTTGTAAGTTCTTCGGTGTACACATCACTGACAAACTGATATGGTCCACCCACACAAACAGCGGGGTAAAAAATGCGCAACAGCGCCTCTTCAACTGAAGGCAGAAGAAATTTGGCTTGTCACCTAAAACCCTCACAAATTTTACAGATGCACAATTGAGAGCATCCTGTCGGGCTGCATCACCGCCTGGTACGGCAACTGCACCGCCCTCAACCACAAGGCTCTCCAGAGGGTAGTGAGGTCTGCACATAGCATCACCGGGGGCAAACTAGGTAGTTGTTGTGGAATTGTTAGATATTACTGTACTGTCGGGAACTAGAAGCACAAGCATTTCGCTACACTCGCAATAACATCTGCTAACCATGTGCATGTGACCAATACAATGTGATTTGATTTTGATTTGATGCATATTAAACTAAATCAATCTTCCCGAGGCATAGGTTAGGAGGCTAAACTCCAAGTAGTTTTGGAAGCACTCACTGAAATTGCATATAAGTTGTAGATGTTCTCCAGGCTGTTGTCTCTTTGGTGCAGCTGGGCTGTTGCAGTGGTCTCTAGGTCCGTGCTGGGCGCCGTACTGGCCTCCGTGCTTAGCACCTCGTTGCTATGGCCACCGCTGTCCCCGTTCATCACGATGACATTACTGAGGCTGCTGGACGCATCTGTGGTGGACATCTCTGGCCCGCTCCTCACCCCGACCTCCCCAAAACCTCCACTCATCACCCCCACGAGCCCACCCTCCGTGTTCGCCTGCGGTGCTCCCTCCCTGGGCTCTGTGTCAGGGCCGCTGCCCCTCTCCCTGGTACTACCCTCCAGGTTCTCCTTGCTGTTGGAGAGGCGGTGCCGGCTGGCCAGCTGGGGGAGCCTGAGGCGGGTCTGTCTGTGGCCCGTGGCCCCTGGACTGCCTCCTCCTGTCTTGAGGCTGCTGGTACGGCTGATGAAGGAGGGAGGGGCTGACTTCCTGCCTGACGCTGGAGAGGCTGTGGAAACGAGAGAGAGAGAGAGAGAGAGAGAGAGAGAGAGAGAGAGAGAGAGAGAGAGAGAGAGAGAGAGAGAGAGAGAGAGAGAGAGAGAGAGAGAGAGAGAGAGAGAGAGAGAGAGAGAGAGAGAGAGAGAGAGAGAGAGAGAGAGAGAGAGAGAGAGAGAGAGACAGAGAGAGACTCAGTAAAACAGCTCGATCTAATCCTTCCTGGGTATATGGGGCTATGCGGTGTATCGTGTTGTACACTAATGAATAGAAATAAATACATGCTTGCTCTGGTTTCATTACCCAACTCTGAAGGATTAGTTTGTTTAACAATAGGAAACTACTGCAGATGACTTGGCAAATCATCAAGCTAAATCAGGGACTTGGAATCAACAGTCACCTTGAATGACCGAAAAAGCAGCAAGATTCCATTGAGAGAGGAGTGCCTCAAATGGCACCCTATTCCCTATAGTGCACTACTTTAGACCAGGGCCCTATAGAACCCTATTCCCTATATAGTGCACTACTTTAGACCAAAGTCCTATAGAACCCTATTCCCTATATAGTGCAATATTTTAGACCAGGGCCCTATAGAACCCTATTCCCTATATAGTGCACCACTTTAGACCAGAGCCCTATCGGCCCTATTCCCTATATAGTGCACTACTTTAGGCCAGAGCCCTATGGGCCCTATTCCCTATATAGTGCACTACATTAGGCAAGAGCCCTATAGAACCCTATGCCCTATATAGTGCACTACGTTAGACCAGAGTCCTATTGAACCCTATTCCCTATATAGTGCACTACTTTAGACCAGAGTCCTATTGAACCCTATTCCCTATATAGTGCACTACTTTAGACCAGGGCCCTATAGAACCCTATTCCCTATATAGTGCACTACTTTAGACCAGAGCCCTATTCCCTATATCGTGCACTACATTAGGCCAGAGCCCTATGGGCCCTATTCCCTATATAGTGCACTACATTTGACCAGGGTCCATAGGGACTATGCACTAGAAAGGGAATAGGGTGCTATTTGAGACTTAGACAGGATGACAGACCTTTGAGGATGTTGAGGAACCCAGCAGGGGCAGAGATGGAGGATACCGTTTCTCCTCCTCTTATCCTCAGTAGCTCCTCCCCCTCGCTGCGGCTCTGCAGACCGTGTAGCCCATTAAGCCCCGCCTCCCGGGGAGCCAGGTAAACACTAGGGTCAAAACTCTCTCTGGGAAACTGGACAATCTTCTGAGACTTGATCCAGCGGCCGTTCACGAACTGGAACCTCTTCAGGTGTACTATCTGCAAATAAAGAACAACGTGAAGTATTGAAACACTCGGATGAAGATATGTGTACAGAGACATCAGGTAGCACTAGCGGTGAGAGAGGTGAGCCAGCAGACGGAGGGGTTGCCAGTTCGAAGCCTGAGTCTGCCCGGCAAGTGAGTTGGTAACCGGAGGGGTTCTGATATCAAATCCTAGATGCCATTGCCTGCCCATTGTGCCCTTCAGCAAGGCACTTAAACCCCCCCCACTGCAGCAGCTCCACAGTGTGGGAGCCCCACCACACCTCTCCAAAACCTCTAAATGTATGTGTGTCTTTGGGAAGGGTTGGTTTAAAAGAGGAAGTCACATTTCAGTTGGACTTTCTGTGCAATTGACCAATAAAGTGATGTTCATCTTTCTGTTTACATTGCAGAGATGGTGGGTACTGTAGTGATGGTGGGTACTGTAGTGATGGTGGGTACTGTAGTGATGGTGGGTACTGTAGTGATGGTGGGCACTGTAGTGATGGTGGGCACTGTAGTGATGGTGGGCACTGTAGTGATGGTGGGTACTGTAGTGATGGTGGGTACTGTAGTGATGGTGGGTACTGTAGTGATGGTGGGTACTGTAGTGATGGTGGGTACTGTAGAGATGGTGGGCACTGTAGTGATGGTGGGCACTGTAGTGATGGTGGGTACTGTAGTGATGGTGGGCACTGTAGTGATGGTGGGTACTGTAGTGATGGTGGGTACTGTAGTGATGGTGGGTACTGTAGTGATGGTGGGTACTGTAGTGATGGTGGGCACTGTAGTGATGGTGGGCACTGTAGTGATGGTGGGCACTGTAGTGATGGTGGGTACTGTAGTGATGGTGGGCACTGTAGTGATGGTGGGTACTGTAGTGATGGTGGGTACTGTAGTGATGGTGGGCACTGTAGTGATGGTGGGCACTGTAGTGATGGTGGGTACTGTAGTGATGGTGGGTACTGTAGTGATGGTGGGCACTGTAGTGATGGTGGGCACTGTAGTGATGGTGGGTACTGTAGTGATGGTGGGTACTGTAGTGATGGTGGGTACTGTAGTGATGGTGGGTACTGTAGAGATGGTGGGTACTGTAGAGATGGTGGGTACTGTAGTGATGGTGGGTACTGTAGAGATGGTGGGTACTGTAGTGATGGTGGGTACTGTAGTGATGGTGGGTACTGTAGTGATGGTGGGTACTGTAGAGATGGTGGGTACTGTAGTGATGGTGGGTACAGTAGTGATGGTGGGTACAGTAGTGATGGTGGGTACTGTAGAGATGGTGGGTACTGGGTACTGTAGTGATGGTGGGTACTGGGTACTGTAGAGATGGTGGGTACTGGGTACTGTAGTGATGGTGGGTACTGTAGTGATGGTGGGCACTGTAGTGATGGTGGGCACTGGGTACTGTAGAGATGGTGGGTACTGGGTACTGTAGTGATGGTGGGTACTGTAGTGATGGTGGGTACAGTAGAGATGGTGGGCACTGCAGTGATGGTGGGTACTGTAGTGATGGTGGGTACTGGGTACTGTAGTGATGGTGGGTACTGTAGTGATGGTGGGTACTGTAGTGATGGTGGGCACTGTAGTGATGGTGGGTACTGGGTACTGTAGTGATGGTGGGTACTGTAGAGATGGTGGGCACTGTAGTGATGGTGGGTACTGGGTACTGTAGAGATGGTGGGCACTGTAGTGATGGTGGGTACTGGGTACTGTAGAGATGGTGGGCACTGTAGTGATGGTGGGTACTGGGTACTGTAGTGATGGTGGGTACTGGGTACTGTAGTGATGGTGGGTACTGTAGAGATGGTGGGTACTGTAGTGATGGTGGGCACTGTAGTGATGGTGGGTACTGGGTACTGTAGAGATGGTGGGCACTGTAGTGATGGTGGGTACTGTAGTGATGGTGGGTACTGTAGTGATGGTGGGTACTGTAGAGATGGTGGGTACTGTAGAGATGGTGGGCACTGTAGTGATGGTGGGTACTGGGTACTGTAGAGATGGTGGGCACTGTAGTGATGGTGGGTACTGTAGTGATGGTGGGTACTGTAGTGATGGTGGGTACTGTAGAGATGGTGGGTACTGTAGTGATGGTGGGTACTGTAGTGATGGTGGGTACTGTAGAGATGGTGGGCACTGTAGTGATGGTGGGCACTGTAGAGATGGTGGGCACTGTAGTGATGGTGGGTACTGTAGTGATGGTGGGTACTGTGGTGATGGTGGGTACTGTAGTGATGGTGGGTACTGTAGTGATGGTGGGTACTGTAGTGATGGTGGGTACTGTAGTGATGGTGGGTACTGTAGTGATGGTGGGCACTGTAGTGATGGTGGGTACTGTAGTGATGGTGGGCACTGTAGTGATGGTGGGCACTGTAGTGATGGTGGGCACTGTAGTGATGGTGGGTACTGTAGTGATGGTGGGTACTGTAGTGATGGTGGGTACTGTAGTGATGGTGGGTACTGTAGAGATGGTGGGCACTGTAGTGATGGTGGGCACTGGGTACTGTAGTGATGGTGGGCACTGTAGTGATGGTGGGTACTGTAGTGATGGTGGGTACTGTAGCGATGGTGGGTACTGTAGTGATGGTGGGTACTGTAGTGATGGTGGGTACTGTAGTGATGGTGGGTACTGTAGTGATGGTGGGCACTGTAGAGATGGTGGGTACTGTAGTGATGGTGGGCACTGTAGAGATGGTGGGTACTGTAGAGATGGTGGGCACTGTAGTGATGGTGGGTACTGTAGAGATGGTGGGCACTGTAGTGATGGTGGGTACTGTAGTGATGGTGGGCACTGTAGAGATGGTGGGCACTGTAGAGATGGTGGGTACTGTAGTGATGGTGGGCACTGTAGAGATGGTGGGTACTGTAGAGATGGTGGGCACTGTAGTGATGGTGGGCACTGTAGTGATGGTGGGTACTGTAGTGATGGTGGGCACTGTAGAGATGGTGGGTACTGTAGTGATGGTGGGCACTGTAGAGATGGTGGGTAATGGGTACTGTAGTGATGGTGGGTACTGTAGTGATGGTGGGCACTGTAGTGATGGTGGGCACTGTAGTGATGGTGGGCACTGTAGTGATGGTGGGCACTGTAGTGATGGTGGGTACTGTAGTGATGGTGGGTAATGGGTACTGTAGTGATGGTGGGTACTGTAGTGATGGTGGGCACTGTAGTGATGGTGGGCACTGTAGTGATGGTGGGCACTGTAGTGATGGTGGGCACTGTAGTGATGGTGGGCACTGTAGCGATGGTGGGTACTGTAGCGATGGTGGGTACTGTAGCGATGGTGGGTACTGTAGCGATGGTGGGTACTGTAGCGATGGTGGGCACTGTAGAGATGGTGGGTACTGTAGTGATGGTGGGCACTGTAGAGATGGTGGGTACTGTAGAGATGGTGGGCACTGTAGTGATGGTGGGTACTGTAGAGATGGTGGGCACTGTAGTGATGGTGGGTACTGTAGTGATGGTGGGCACTGTAGAGATGGTGGGCACTGTAGAGATGGTGGGTACTGTAGTGATGGTGGGCACTGTAGAGATGGTGGGTACTGTAGAGATGGTGGGCACTGTAGTGATGGTGGGCACTGTAGTGATGGTGGGTACTGTAGTGATGGTGGGCACTGTAGAGATGGTGGGTACTGTAGTGATGGTGGGCACTGTAGAGATGGTGGGCACTGTAGTGATGGTGGGTACTGTAGAGATGGTGGGCACTGTAGTGATGGTGGGTACTGTAGTGATGGTGGGCACTGTAGAGATGGTGGGCACTGTAGAGATGGTGGGTACTGTAGTGATGGTGGGCACTGTAGAGATGGTGGGTACTGTAGAGATGGTGGGCACTGTAGTGATGGTGGGCACTGTAGTGATGGTGGGTACTGTAGTGATGGTGGGTACTGGGTACTGTAGTGATGGTGGGTACTGTAGTGATGGTGGGTACTGTAGTGATGGTGGGTACTGTAGTGATGGTGGGTACTGTAGTGATGGTGGGTACTGTAGTGATGGTGGGTACTGGGTACTGTAGTGATGGTGGGTACTGTAGTGATGGTGGGTACTGTAGTGATGGTGGGCACTGTAGTGATGGTGGGTACTGTAGTGATGGTGGGTACTGTAGTGATGGTGGGCACTGTAGTGATGGTGGGTACTGTAGTGATGGTGGGTACTGGGTACTGTAGTGATGGTGGGCACTGTAGTGATGGTGGGTACTGTAGTGATGGTGGGTACTGTAGTGATGGTGGGTACTGTAGTGATGGTGGGTACTGTAGTGATGGTGGGTACTGTAGAGATGGTGGGTACTGTAGTGATGGTGGGCACTGTAGTGATGGTGGGTACTGTAGTGATGGTGGGTACTGTAGTGATGGTGGGTACTGTAGTGATGGTGGGTACTGTAGTGATGGTGGGTACTGTAGTGATGGTGGGTACTGTAGTGATGGTGGGTACTGTAGTGATGGTGGGTACTGTAGTGATGGTGGGTACTGTAGTGATGGTGGGCACTGTAGAGATGGTGGGTACTGTAGTGATGGTGGGCACTGTAGTGATGGTGGGCACTGTAGTGATGGTGGGCACTGTAGTGATGGTGGGCACTGTAGTGATGGTGGGTACTGTAGAGATGGTGGGTACTGTAGTGATGGTGGGTACTGTAGTGATGGTGGGTACTGTAGTGATGGTGGGTACTGTAGTGATGGTGGGTACTGTAGTGATGGTGGGTACTGTAGTGATGGTGGGTACTGTAGAGATGGTGGGTACTGGGTACTGTAGTGATGGTGGGTACTGTAGAGATGGTGGGTACTGTAGTGATGGTGGGTACTGTAGAGATGGTGGGTACTGGGTACTGTAGTGATGGTGGGTACTGTAGTGATGGTGGGTACTGTAGTGATGGTGGGCACTGTAGAGATGGTGGGCACTGTAGTGATGGTGGGCACTGTAGAGATGGTGGGTACTGTAGTGATGGTGGGCACTGTAGTGATGGTGGGTACTGGGTACTGTAGTGATGGTGGGTACTGTAGTGATGGTGGGTACTGTAGTGATGGTGGGCACTGTAGTGATGGTGGGCACTGTAGTGATGGTGGGCACTGTAGTGATGGTGGGTACTGTAGTGATGGTGGGTACTGTAGTGATGGTGGGCACTGTAGTGATGGTGGGTACTGTAGTGATGGTGGGTACTGTAGTGATGGTGGGTACTGTAGTGATGGTGGGTAATGGGCACTGTAGCGATGGTGGGCACTGTAGTGATGGTGGGCACTGTAGTGATGGTGGGTAATGGGCACTGTAGCGATGGTGGGCACTGTAGTGATGGTGGGTACTGTAGTGATGGTGGGTACTGTAGAGATGGTGGGCACTGTAGAGATGGTGGGTACTGTAGTGATGGTGGGCACTGTAGTGATGGTGGGCACTGTAGTGATGGTGGGCACTGTAGTGATGGTGGGTACTGTAGTGATGGTGGGCACTGTAGAGATGGTGGGTACTGTAGTGATGGTGGGTACTGTAGTGATGGTGGGCACTGTAGTGATGGTGGGCACTGTAGTGATGGTGGGCACTGTAGTGATGGTGGGCACTGTAGAGATGGTGGGCACTGTAGTGATGGTGGGCACTGTAGTGATGGTGGGTACTGGGTACTGTAGTGATGGTGGGCACTGTAGTGATGGTGGGTACTGTAGTGATGGTGGGCACTGTAGTGATGGTGGGCACTGTAGTGATGGTGGGCACTGTAGTGATGGTGGGCACTGTAGAGATGGTGGGTACTGGGTACTGTAGTGATGGTGGGCACTGTAGTGATGGTGGGCACTGTAGAGATGGTGGGCACTGTAGTGATGGTGGGCACTGTAGTGATGGTGGGTACTGGGTACTGTAGTGATGGTGGGCACTGTAGTGATGGTGGGTACTGTAGTGATGGTGGGCACTGTAGTGATGGTGGGCACTGTAGTGATGGTGGGCACTGTAGTGATGGTGGGCACTGTAGAGATGGTGGGTACTGGGTACTGTAGTGATGGTGGGCACTGTAGTGATGGTGGGTACTGGGTACTGTAGTGATGGTGGGCACTGTAGCGATGGTGGGTACTGTAGCGATGGTGGGTACTGTAGCGATGGTGGGTACTGTAGCGATGGTGGGCACTGTAGTGATGGTGGGCACTGTAGTGATGGTGGGTACTGTCGTGATGGTGGGCACTGTAGTGATGGTGGGCACTGTAGTGATGGTGGGCACTGTAGTGATGGTGGGCACTGTAGTGATGGTGGGTACTGGGCACTGTAGCGATGGTGGGCACTGTAGTGATGGTGGGTACTGTAGTGATGGTGGGCACTGTAGTGATGGTGGGTAATGGGCACTGTAGCGATGGTGGGCACTGTAGTGATGGTGGGTACTGTAGTGATGGTGGGTACTGTAGTGATGGTGGGCACTGTAGAGATGGTGGGTACTGTAGTGATGGTGGGCACTGTAGTGATGGTGGGCACTGTAGTGATGGTGGGTACTGTAGTGATGGTGGGTACTGTAGTGATGGTGGGCACTGTAGAGATGGTGGGTACTGTAGTGATGGTGGGCACTGTAGTGATGGTGGGCACTGTAGTGATGGTGGGCACTGTAGTGATGGTGGGCACTGTAGTGATGGTGGGTACTGGGTACTGTAGTGATGGTGGGCACTGTAGTGATGGTGGGTACTGTAGTGATGGTGGGCACTGTAGTGATGGTGGGTACTGTAGTGATGGTGGGCACTGTAGAGATGGTGGGTACTGTAGTGATGGTGGGCACTGTAGTGATGGTGGGCACTGTAGTGATGGTGGGCACTGTAGTGATGGTGGGCACTGTAGTGATGGTGGGCACTGTAGAGATGGTGGGCACTGTAGTGATGGTGGGCACTGTAGTGATGGTGGGTACTGGGTACTGTAGTGATGGTGGGCACTGTAGTGATGGTGGGTACTGTAGTGATGGTGGGCACTGTAGTGATGGTGGGCACTGTAGTGATGGTGGGCACTGTAGTGATGGTGGGTACTGGGTACTGTAGTGATGGTGGGCACTGTAGTGATGGTGGGTACTGGGTACTGTAGTGATGGTGGTCACTGTAGCGATGGTGGGTACTGTAGCGATGGTGGGTACTGTAGTGATGGTGGGCACTGTAGCGATACTGGGTACTGTAGCGATGGTGGGTACTGTAGTGATGGTGGGTACTGGGTACTGTAGTGATGGTGGGTACTGTAGTGATGGTGGGTACTGTAGTGATGGTGGGTACTGTAGTGATGGTGGGTACTGTAGAGATGGTGGGTACTGTAGAGATGGTGGGTACTGTAGAGATGGTGGGTACTGTAGTGATGGTGGGTACTGTAGTGATGGTGGGTACTGTAGTGATGGTGGGTACTGGGTACTGTAGTGATGGTGGGTACTGTAGTGATGGTGGGTACTGTAGAGATGGTGGGTACTGTAGTGATGGTGGGTACTGTAGTGATGGTGGGTACTGGGTACTGTAGTGATGGTGGGTACTGTAGTGATGGTGGGTACTGTAGTGATGGTGGGTACTGTAGTGATGGTGGGTACTGTAGTGATGGTGGGTACTGTAGTGATGGTGGGTACTGTAGAGATGGTGGGTACTGTAGAGATGGTGGGTACTGTAGTGATGGTGGGTACTGTAGAGATGGTGGGTACTGTAGAGATGGTGGGTACTGTAGTGATGGTGGGTACTGTAGAGATGGTGGGTACTGTAGTGATGGTGGGTACTGGGTACTGTAGTGATGGTGGGCACTGGGTACTGTAGAGATGGTGGGTACTGTAGTGATGGTGGGTACTGTAGAGATGGTGGGTACTGTAGTGATGGTGGGTACTGTAGAGATGGTGGGTACTGTAGTGATGGTGGGTACTGGGTACTGTAGTGATGGTGGGTACTGTAGTGATGGTGGGTACTGTAGTGATGGTGGGTACTGGGTACTGTAGTGATGGTGGGCACTGTAGTGATGGTGGGTACTGTAGTGATGGTGGGTACTGGGTACTGTAGTGATGGTGGGTACTGTAATGATGGTGGGTACTGTAGTGATGGTGGGTACTGTAGTGATGGTGGGTACTGTAGTGATGGTGGGCACTGGGTACTGTAGTGATGGTGGGTACTGTAGTGATGGTGGGCACTGTAGTGATGGTGGGTACTGTAGTGATGGTGGGTACTGTAGTGATGGTGGGTACTGTAGTGATGGTGGGTACTGTAGTGATGGTGGGTACTGTAGAGATGGTGGGTACTGTAGAGATGGTGGGTACTGTAGAGATGGTGGGTACTGTAGAGATGGTGGGTACTGTAGTGATGGTGGGTACTGTAGTGATGGTGGGTACTGTAGTGATGGTGGGTACTGTAGTGATGGTGGGTACTGTAGTGATGGTGGGTACTGTAGCGATGGTGGGTACTGTAGAGATGGTGGGTACTGTAGAGATGGTGGGTACTGGGTACTGTAGAGATGGTGGGTACTGTAGTGATGGTGGGTACTGGGTACTGTAGAGATGGTGGGTACTGTAGTGATGGTGGGTACTGGGTACTGTAGTGATGGTGGGCACTGTAGAGATGGTGGGTACAGTAGTGATGGTGGGTACTGTAGCGATGGTGGGTACTGTAGCGATGGTGGGTACTGTAGCGATGGTGGGTACTGTAGTGATGGTGGGTACTGGGTACTGTAGTGATGGTGGGCACTGTAGAGATGGTGGGTACAGTAGTGATGGTGGGTACTGGGTACTGTAGTGATGGTGGGTACTGTAGTGATGGTGGGCACTGTAGTGATGGTGGGCACTGTAGTGATGGTGGGTACTGTAGTGATGGTGGGTACTGGGTACTGTAGTGATGGTGGGTACTGTAGTGATGGTGGGTACTGTAGTGATGGTGGGTACTGTAGTGATGGTGGGTACTGTAGAGATGGTGGGTACTGTAGAGATGGTGGGTACTGTAGAGATGGTGGGTACTGTAGTGATGGTGGGTACTGGGTACTGTAGTGATGGTGGGTACTGTAGAGATGGTGGGTACTGTAGTGATGGTGGGTACTGTAGTGATGGTGGGTACTGTAGTGATGGTGGGTACTGTAGTGATGGTGGGTACTGTAGTGATGGTGGGTACTGTAGTGATGGTGGGTACTGTAGAGATGGTGGGTACTGTAGAGATGGTGGGTACTGGGTACTGTAGAGATGGTGGGTACTGTAGTGATGGTGGGTACTGTAGTGATGGTGGGTACTGTAGAGATGGTGGGTACTGTAGAGATGGTGGGTACTGGGTACTGTAGAGATGGTGGGTACTGTAGTGATGGTGGGTACTGGGTACTGTAGAGATGGTGGGTACTGTAGTGATGGTGGGTACTGTAGTGATGGTGGGTACTGTAGTGATGGTGGGCACTGTAGAGATGGTGGGTACTGTAGAGATGGTGGGTACTGTAGCGATGGTGGGTACTGTAGCGATGGTGGGTACTGGGTACTGTAGTGATGGTGGGTACTGTAGTGATGGTGGGTAATGGGCACTGTAGCGATGGTGGGCACTGTAGTGATGGTGGGTACTGTAGTGATGGTGGGCACTGTAGTGATGGTGGGTAATGGGCACTGTAGCGATGGTGGGCACTGTAGTGATGGTGGGTACTGTAGTGATGGTGGGTACTGTAGTGATGGTGGGCACTGTAGTGATGGTGGGCACTGTAGTGATGGTGGGCACTGTAGTGATGGTGGGCACTGTAGTGATGGTGGGTACTGTAGTGATGGTGGGCACTGTAGAGATGGTGGGTACTGTAGTGATGGTGGGCACTGTAGTGATGGTGGGCACTGTAGTGATGGTGGGCACTGTAGTGATGGTGGGCACTGTAGTGATGGTGGGCACTGTAGTGATGGTGGGCACTGTAGAGATGGTGGGCACTGTAGTGATGGTGGGTACTGGGTACTGTAGTGATGGTGGGCACTGTAGTGATGGTGGGTACTGTAGTGATGGTGGGCACTGTAGTGATGGTGGGCACTGTAGTGATGGTGGGCACTGTAGTGATGGTGGGCACTGTAGTGATGGTGGGTACTGGGTACTGTAGTGATGGTGGGCACTGTAGTGATGGTGGGTACTGGGTACTGTAGTGATGGTGGGCACTGTAGCGATGGTGGGTACTGTAGCGATGGTGGGTACTGTAGTGATGGTGGGTACTATAGTGATGGTGGGCACTGTAGCGATACTGGGTACTGTAGCGATGGTGGGCACTGTAGCGATACTGGGTACTGTAGCGATGGTGGGTACTGTAGTGATGGTGGGTACTGGGTACTGTAGTGATGGTGGGTACTGTAGTGATGGTGGGTACTGTAGTGATGGTGGGTACTGTAGTGATGGTGGGTACTGTAGTGATGGTGGGTACTGTAGAGATGGTGGGTACTGTAGAGATGGTGGGTACTGTAGAGATGGTGGGTACTGTAGAGATGGTGGGTACTGTAGTGATGGTGGGTACTGTAGTGATGGTGGGTACTGTAGTGATGGTGGGTACTGGGTACTGTAGTGATGGTGGGTACTGTAGTGATGGTGGGTACTGTAGAGATGGTGGGTACTGTAGTGATGGTGGGTACTGTAGTGATGGTGGGTACTGGGTACTGTAGTGATGGTGGGTACTGTAGTGATGGTGGGTACTGTAGTGATGGTGGGTACTGTAGTGATGGTGGGTACTGTAGTGATGGTGGGTACTGTAGAGATGGTGGGTACTGTAGTGATGGTGGGTACTGTAGAGATGGTGGGTACTGTAGTGATGGTGGGTACTGTAGTGATGGTGGGTACTGTAGAGATGGTGGGTACTGTAGTGATGGTGGGTACTGTAGAGATGGTGGGTACTGTAGTGATGGTGGGTACTGGGTACTGTAGTGATGGTGGGCACTGGGTACTGTAGAGATGGTGGGTACTGTAGTGATGGTGGGTACTGTAGAGATGGTGGGTACTGTAGTGATGGTGGGTACTGTAGAGATGGTGGGTACTGTAGTGATGGTGGGTACTGGGTACTGTAGTGATGGTGGGTACTGTAGTGATGGTGGGTACTGTAGTGATGGTGGGTACTGTAGTGATGGTGGGTACTGGGTACTGTAGTGATGGTGGGCACTGTAGTGATGGTGGGTACTGTAGTGATGGTGGGTACTGGGTACTGTAGTGATGGTGGGTACTGTAATGATGGTGGGTACTGTAGTGATGGTGGGTACTGTAGTGATGGTGGGCACTGGGTACTGTAGTGATGGTGGGCACTGGGTACTGTAGTGATGGTGGGTACTGTAGTGATGGTGGGTACTGTAGTGATGGTGGGTACTGTACTGATGGTGGGTACTGTAGTGATGGTGGGTACTGTAGTGATGGTGGGTACTGTAGTGATGGTGGGTACTGTAGTGATGGTGGGTACTGTAGTGATGGTGGGTACTGTAGAGATGGTGGGTACTGTAGAGATGGTGGGTACTGTAGAGATGGTGGGTACTGTAGAGATGGTGGGTACTGTAGTGATGGTGGGTACTGTAGTGATGGTGGGTACTGTAGTGATGGTGGGTACTGTAGTGATGGTGGGTACTGTAGTGATGGTGGGTACTGTAGCGATGGTGGGTACTGTAGCGATGGTGGGTACTGTAGAGATGGTGGGTACTGGGTACTGTAGAGATGGTGGGTACTGTAGTGATGGTGGGTACTGGGTACTGTAGAGATGGTGGGTACTGTAGTGATGGTGGGTACTGTAGAGATGGTGGGTACTGTAGTGATGGTGGGTACTGTAGTGATGGTGGGTACTGTAGTGATGGTGGGCACTGTAGCGATGGTGGGTACTGTAGCGATGGTGGGTACTGTAGAGATGGTGGGTACTGTAGCGATGGTGGGTACTGTAGCGATGGTGGGTACTGTAGTGATGGTGGGTACTGTAGCGATGGTGGGTACTGTAGTGATGGTGGGTACTGGGTACTGTAGTGATGGTGGGCACTGTAGTGATGGTGGGTACTGGGTACTGTAGTGATGGTGGGCACTGTAGCGATGGTGGGTACTGTAGCGATGGTGGGTACTGTAGTGATGGTGGGTACTATAGTGATGGTGGGCACTGTAGCGATACTGGGTACTGTAGCGATGGTGGGCACTGTAGCGATACTGGGTACTGTAGCGATGGTGGGTACTGTAGTGATGGTGGGTACTGGGTACTGTAGTGATGGTGGGTACTGTAGTGATGGTGGGTACTGTAGTGATGGTGGGTACTGTAGTGATGGTGGGTACTGTAGTGATGGTGGGTACTATAGTGATGGTGGGCACTGTAGCGATACTGGGTACTGTAGAGATGGTGGGTACTGTAGAGATGGTGGGTACTGTAGAGATGGTGGGTACTGTAGAGATGGTGGGTACTGTAGAGATGGTGGGTACTGTAGTGATGGTGGGTACTGTAGTGATGGTGGGTACTGTAGTGATGGTGGGTACTGGGTACTGTAGTGATGGTGGGTACTGTAGTGATGGTGGGTACTGTAGAGATGGTGGGTACTGTAGTGATGGTGGGTACTGTAGTGATGGTGGGTACTGGGTACTGTAGTGATGGTGGGTACTGTAGTGATGGTGGGTACTGTAGTGATGGTGGGTACTGTAGTGATGGTGGGTACTGTAGTGATGGTGGGTACTGTAGAGATGGTGGGTACTGTAGTGATGGTGGGTACTGTAGAGATGGTGGGTACTGTAGTGATGGTGGGTACTGTAGTGATGGTGGGTACTGTAGAGATGGTGGGTACTGTAGTGATGGTGGGTACTGTAGAGATGGTGGGTACTGTAGTGATGGTGGGTACTGGGTACTGTAGTGATGGTGGGCACTGGGTACTGTAGAGATGGTGGGTACTGTAGTGATGGTGGGTACTGTAGAGATGGTGGGTACTGTAGTGATGGTGGGTACTGTAGAGATGGTGGGTACTGTAGTGATGGTGGGTACTGGGTACTGTAGTGATGGTGGGCACTGTAGTGATGGTGGGTACTGTAGTGATGGTGGGTACTGGGTACTGTAGTGATGGTGGGTACTGTAATGATGGTGGGTACTGTAGTGATGGTGGGTACTGTAGTGATGGTGGGCACTGGGTACTGTAGTGATGGTGGGCACTGGGTACTGTAGTGATGGTGGGTACTGTAGTGATGGTGGGTACTGTAGTGATGGTGGGTACTGTACTGATGGTGGGTACTGTAGTGATGGTGGGTACTGTAGTGATGGTGGGTACTGTAGTGATGGTGGGTACTGTAGTGATGGTGGGTACTGTAGTGATGGTGGGTACTGTAGTGATGGTGGGTACTGTAGTGATGGTGGGTACTGTAGAGATGGTGGGTACTGTAGAGATGGTGGGTACTGTAGAGATGGTGGGTACTGTAGAGATGGTGGGTACTGTAGTGATGGTGGGTACTGTAGTGATGGTGGGTACTGTAGTGATGGTGGGTACTGTAGTGATGGTGGGTACTGTAGCGATGGTGGGTACTGTAGCGATGGTGGGTACTGTAGAGATGGTGGGTACTGGGTACTGTAGAGATGGTGGGTACTGTAGTGATGGTGGGTACTGGGTACTGTAGAGATGGTGGGTACTGTAGTGATGGTGGGTACTGTAGAGATGGTGGGTACTGTAGTGATGGTGGGTACTGTAGTGATGGTGGGTACTGTAGTGATGGTGGGCACTGTAGCGATGGTGGGTACTGTAGCGATGGTGGGTACTGTAGAGATGGTGGGTACTGTAGCGATGGTGGGTACTGTAGCGATGGTGGGTACTGTAGTGATGGTGGGTACTGTAGCGATGGTGGGTACTGTAGTGATGGTGGGTACTGGGTACTGTAGTGATGGTGGGCACTGTAGAGATGGTGGGTACAGTAGTGATGGTGGGTACTGGGTACTGTAGTGATGGTGGGTACTGTAGTGATGGTGGGCACTGTAGTGATGGTGGGTACTGTAGTGATGGTGGGTACTGTAGTGATGGTGGGTACTGTAGTGATGGTGGGCACTGTAGAGATGGTGGGTACTGTAGAGATGGTGGGTACTGTAGAGATGGTGGGTACTGTAGTGATGGTGGGTACTGTAGTGATGGTGGGTACTGTAGTGATGGTGGGTACTGTAGTGATGGTGGGTACTGTAGTGATGGTGGGTACTGTAGTGATGGTGGGTACTGTAGTGATGGTGGGTACTGTAGTGATGGTGGGTACTGTAGTGATGGTGGGTACTGTAGTGATGGTGGGTACTGTAGTGATGGTGGGTACTGTAGTGATGGTGGGTACTGTAGTGATGGTGGGTACTGTAGTGATGGTGGGTACTGTAGTGATGGTGGGTACTGTAGAGATGGTGGGTACTGTAGTGATGGTGGGTACTGTAGTGATGGTGGGTACTGGGTACTGTAGTGATGGTGGGTACTGGGTACTGTAGTGATGGTGGGTACTGGGTACTGTAGTGATGGTGGGTACTGGGTACTGTAGTGATGGTGGGTACTGGGTACTGTAGTGATGGTGGGTACTGTAGTGATGGTGGGTACTGGGTACTGTAGTGATGGTGGGTACTGTAGTGATGGTGGGTACTGTAGAGATGGTGGGTACTGTAGTGATGGTGGGTACTGTAGTGATGGTGGGTACTGTAGTGATGGTGGGTACTGTAGTGATGGTGGGTACTGTAGTGATGGTGGGTACTGTAGTGATGGTGGGTACTGTAGTGATGGTGGGTACTGTAGTGATGGTGGGTACTGTAGCGATGGTGGGTACTGTAGAGATGGTGGGTACTGTAGAGATGGTGGGTACTGTAGTGATGGTGGGTACTGTAGTGATGGTGGGTACTGGGTACTGTAGTGATGGTGGGTACTGGGTACTGTAGTGATGGTGGGTACTGGGTACTGTAGTGATGGTGGGTACTGTAGTGATGGTGGGTACTGTAGTGATGGTGGGTACTGTAGTGATGGTGGGTACTGTAGTGATGGTGGGTACTGGGTACTGTAGAGATGGTGGGTACTGTAGTGATGGTGGGTACTGTAGAGATGGTGGGTACTGTAGTGATGGTGGGTACTGTAGTGATGGTGGGCACTGAAGTGATGGTGGGTACTGTAGTGATGGTGGGTACTGTAGTGATGGTGGGTACTGTAGTGATGGTGGGTACTGTAGTGATGGTGGGTACTGTAGAGATGGTGGGTACTGTAGCGATGGTGGGTACTGTAGTGATGGTGGGTACTGTAGTGATGGTGGGTACTGTAGCGATGGTGGGTACTGGGTACTGTAGTGATGGTGGGTACTGTAGCAATGGTGGGCACTGTAGTGATGGTGGGTACTGTAGAGATGGTGGGTACTGTAGAGATGGTGGGTACTGTAGTGATGGTGGGTACTGTAGTGATGGTGGGTACTGGGTACTGTAGTGATGGTGGGTACTGGGTACTGTAGTGATGGTGGGTACTGTAGTGATGGTGGGTACTGTACTGATGGTGGGTACTGTAGTGATGGTGGGTACTGTAGCGATGGTGGGTACTGTAGAGATGGTGGGTACTGTAGAGATGGTGGGTACTGTAGTGATGGTGGGTACTGTAGTGATGGTGGGTACTGGGTACTGTAGTGATGGTGGGTACTGGGTACTGTAGTGATGGTGGGTACTGGGTACTGTAGTGATGGTGGGTACTGTAGTGATGGTGGGTACTGTAGTGATGGTGGGTACTGTAGTGATGGTGGGTACTGTAGTGATGGTGGGTACTGGGTACTGTAGAGATGGTGGGTACTGTAGTGATGGTGGGTACTGTAGAGATGGTGGGTACTGTAGTGATGGTGGGTACTGTAGTGATGGTGGGCACTGAAGTGATGGTGGGTACTGTAGTGATGGTGGGTACTGTAGTGATGGTGGGTACTGTAGTGATGGTGGGTACTGTAGTGATGGTGGGTACTGTAGAGATGGTGGGTACTGTAGCGATGGTGGGTACTGTAGTGATGGTGGGTACTGTAGTGATGGTGGGTACTGTAGCGATGGTGGGTACTGGGTACTGTAGAGATGGTGGGTACTGTAGTGATGGTGGGTACTGGGTACTGTAGAGATGGTGGGTACTGTAGTGATGGTGGGTACTGTAGTGATGGTGGGTACTGTAGTGATGGTGGGTACTGTAGTGATGGTGGGTACTGTAGTGATGGTGGGTACTGGGTACTGTAGTGATGGTGGGTACTGTAGTGATGGTGGGTACTGTAGTGATGGTGGGTACTGGGTACTGTAGTGATGGTGGGCACTGTAGTGATGGTGGGTACTGTAGTGATGGTGGGTACTGGGTACTGTAGTGATGGTGGGTACTGTAATGATGGTGGGTACTGTAGTGATGGTGGGTACTGTAGTGATGGTGGGCACTGGGTACTGTAGTGATGGTGGGCACTGGGTACTGTAGTGATGGTGGGTACTGTAGTGATGGTGGGTACTGTAGTGATGGTGGGTACTGTACTGATGGTGGGTACTGTAGTGATGGTGGGTACTGTAGTGATGGTGGGTACTGTAGAGATGGTGGGTACTGTAGAGATGGTGGGTACTGTAGAGATGGTGGGTACTGTAGAGATGGTGGGTACTGTAGAGATGGTGGGTACTGTAGTGATGGTGGGTACTGTAGTGATGGTGGGTACTGTAGTGATGGTGGGTACTGTAGTGATGGTGGGTACTGTAGTGATGGTGGGTACTGTAGCGATGGTGGGTACTGTAGCGATGGTGGGTACTGTAGAGATGGTGGGTACTGGGTACTGTAGAGATGGTGGGTACTGTAGTGATGGTGGGTACTGGGTACTGTAGAGATGGTGGGTACTGTAGTGATGGTGGGTACTGTAGAGATGGTGGGTACTGTAGTGATGGTGGGTACTGTAGTGATGGTGGGTACTGTAGTGATGGTGGGCACTGTAGCGATGGTGGGTACTGTAGCGATGGTGGGTACTGTAGAGATGGTGGGTACTGTAGCGATGGTGGGTACTGTAGCGATGGTGGGTACTGTAGTGATGGTGGGTACTGTAGCGATGGTGGGTACTGTAGTGATGGTGGGTACTGGGTACTGTAGTGATGGTGGGCACTGTAGTGATGGTGGGTACTGGGTACTGTAGTGATGGTGGGCACTGTAGCGATGGTGGGTACTGTAGCGATGGTGGGTACTGTAGTGATGGTGGGTACTATAGTGATGGTGGGCACTGTAGCGATACTGGGTACTGTAGCGATGGTGGGCACTGTAGCGATACTGGGTACTGTAGCGATGGTGGGTACTGTAGTGATGGTGGGTACTGGGTACTGTAGTGATGGTGGGTACTGTAGTGATGGTGGGTACTGTAGTGATGGTGGGTACTGTAGTGATGGTGGGTACTGTAGTGATGGTGGGTACTATAGTGATGGTGGGCACTGTAGCGATACTGGGTACTGTAGAGATGGTGGGTACTGTAGAGATGGTGGGTACTGTAGAGATGGTGGGTACTGTAGAGATGGTGGGTACTGTAGAGATGGTGGGTACTGTAGTGATGGTGGGTACTGTAGTGATGGTGGGTACTGTAGTGATGGTGGGTACTGGGTACTGTAGTGATGGTGGGTACTGTAGTGATGGTGGGTACTGTAGAGATGGTGGGTACTGTAGTGATGGTGGGTACTGTAGTGATGGTGGGTACTGGGTACTGTAGTGATGGTGGGTACTGTAGTGATGGTGGGTACTGTAGTGATGGTGGGTACTGTAGTGATGGTGGGTACTGTAGTGATGGTGGGTACTGTAGAGATGGTGGGTACTGTAGTGATGGTGGGTACTGTAGAGATGGTGGGTACTGTAGTGATGGTGGGTACTGTAGTGATGGTGGGTACTGTAGAGATGGTGGGTACTGTAGTGATGGTGGGTACTGTAGAGATGGTGGGTACTGTAGTGATGGTGGGTACTGGGTACTGTAGTGATGGTGGGCACTGGGTACTGTAGAGATGGTGGGTACTGTAGTGATGGTGGGTACTGTAGAGATGGTGGGTACTGTAGTGATGGTGGGTACTGTAGAGATGGTGGGTACTGTAGTGATGGTGGGTACTGGGTACTGTAGTGATGGTGGGCACTGTAGTGATGGTGGGTACTGTAGTGATGGTGGGTACTGGGTACTGTAGTGATGGTGGGTACTGTAATGATGGTGGGTACTGTAGTGATGGTGGGTACTGTAGTGATGGTGGGCACTGGGTACTGTAGTGATGGTGGGCACTGGGTACTGTAGTGATGGTGGGTACTGTAGTGATGGTGGGTACTGTAGTGATGGTGGGTACTGTACTGATGGTGGGTACTGTAGTGATGGTGGGTACTGTAGTGATGGTGGGTACTGTAGTGATGGTGGGTACTGTAGTGATGGTGGGTACTGTAGTGATGGTGGGTACTGTAGTGATGGTGGGTACTGTAGTGATGGTGGGTACTGTAGAGATGGTGGGTACTGTAGAGATGGTGGGTACTGTAGAGATGGTGGGTACTGTAGTGATGGTGGGTACTGTAGTGATGGTGGGTACTGTAGTGATGGTGGGTACTGTAGTGATGGTGGGTACTGTAGTGATGGTGGGTACTGTAGCGATGGTGGGTACTGTAGCGATGGTGGGTACTGTAGAGATGGTGGGTACTGGGTACTGTAGAGATGGTGGGTACTGTAGTGATGGTGGGTACTGGGTACTGTAGAGATGGTGGGTACTGTAGTGATGGTGGGTACTGTAGAGATGGTGGGTACTGTAGTGATGGTGGGTACTGTAGTGATGGTGGGTACTGTAGTGATGGTGGGCACTGTAGCGATGGTGGGTACTGTAGCGATGGTGGGTACTGTAGAGATGGTGGGTACTGTAGCGATGGTGGGTACTGTAGCGATGGTGGGTACTGTAGTGATGGTGGGTACTGTAGCGATGGTGGGTACTGTAGTGATGGTGGGTACTGGGTACTGTAGTGATGGTGGGCACTGTAGAGATGGTGGGTACAGTAGTGATGGTGGGTACTGGGTACTGTAGTGATGGTGGGTACTGTAGTGATGGTGGGCACTGTAGTGATGGTGGGCACTGTAGTGATGGTGGGTACTGTAGTGATGGTGGGTACTGGGTACTGTAGTGATGGTGGGTACTGTAGTGATGGTGGGTACTGTAGTGATGGTGGGTACTGTAGTGATGGTGGGTACTGTAGTGATGGTGGGTACTGTAGTGATGGTGGGTACTGTAGAGATGGTGGGTACTGTAGAGATGGTGGGTACTGTAGAGATGGTGGGTACTGTAGAGATGGTGGGTACTGTAGTGATGGTGGGTACTGGGTACTGTAGTGATGGTGGGTACTGTAGAGATGGTGGGTACTGTAGTGATGGTGGGTACTGTAGTGATGGTGGGTACTGTAGTGATGGTGGGTACTGTAGTCATGGTGGGTACTGTAGTGATGGTGGGTACTGTAGTGATGGTGGGTACTGTAGAGATGGTGGGTACTGTAGAGATGGTGGGTACTGGGTACTGTAGAGATGGTGGGTACTGTAGTGATGGTGGGTACTGTAGTGATGGTGGGTACTGTAGAGATGGTGGGTACTGTAGAGATGGTGGGTACTGGGTACTGTAGAGATGGTGGGTACTGTAGTGATGGTGGGTACTGGGTACTGTAGAGATGGTGGGTACTGTAGTGATGGTGGGTACTGTAGTGATGGTGGGTACTGTAGTGATGGTGGGTACTGTAGTGATGGTGGGTACTGTAGTGATGGTGGGTACTGTAGTGATGGTGGGCACTGTAGAGATGGTGGGTACTGTAGAGATGGTGGGTACTGTAGAGATGGTGGGTACTGTAGTGATGGTGGGTACTGTAGTGATGGTGGGTACTGTAGTGATGGTGGGTACTGTAGTGATGGTGGGTACTGTAGTGATGGTGGGTACTGTAGTGATGGTGGGTACTGTAGTGATGGTGGGTACTGTAGTGATGGTGGGTACTGTAGTGATGGTGGGTACTGTAGTGATGGTGGGTACTGTAGTGATGGTGGGTACTGTAGTGATGGTGGGTACTGTAGTGATGGTGGGTACTGTAGTGATGGTGGGTACTGTAGTGATGGTGGGTACTGTAGAGATGGTGGGTACTGTAGTGATGGTGGGTACTGTAGTGATGGTGGGTACTGGGTACTGTAGTGATGGTGGGTACTGGGTACTGTAGTGATGGTGGGTACTGGGTACTGTAGTGATGGTGGGTACTGGGTACTGTAGTGATGGTGGGTACTGGGTACTGTAGTGATGGTGGGTACTGTAGTGATGGTGGGTACTGTAGTGATGGTGGGTACTGGGTACTGTAGAGATGGTGGGTACTGTAGTGATGGTGGGTACTGGGTACTGTAGAGATGGTGGGTACTGTAGTGATGGTGGGTACTGTAGTGATGGTGGGTACTGTAGTGATGGTGGGTACTGTAGTGATGGTGGGTACTGTAGTGATGGTGGGTACTGGGTACTGTAGTGATGGTGGGTACTGTAGTGATGGTGGGTACTGTAGTGATGGTGGGTACTGGGTACTGTAGTGATGGTGGGCACTGTAGTGATGGTGGGTACTGTAGTGATGGTGGGTACTGGGTACTGTAGTGATGGTGGGTACTGTAATGATGGTGGGTACTGTAGTGATGGTGGGTACTGTAGTGATGGTGGGCACTGGGTACTGTAGTGATGGTGGGCACTGGGTACTGTAGTGATGGTGGGTACTGTAGTGATGGTGGGTACTGTAGTGATGGTGGGTACTGTACTGATGGTGGGTACTGTAGTGATGGTGGGTACTGTAGTGATGGTGGGTACTGTAGTGATGGTGGGTACTGTAGTGATGGTGGGTACTGTAGTGATGGTGGGTACTGTAGTGATGGTGGGTACTGTAGTGATGGTGGGTACTGTAGTGATGGTGGGTACTGTAGTGATGGTGGGTACTGTAGAGATGGTGGGTACTGTAGAGATGGTGGGTACTGTAGAGATGGTGGGTACTGTAGTGATGGTGGGTACTGTAGTGATGGTGGGTACTGTAGTGATGGTGGGTACTGTAGTGATGGTGGGTACTGTAGTGATGGTGGGTACTGTAGCGATGGTGGGTACTGTAGCGATGGTGGGTACTGTAGAGATGGTGGGTACTGGGTACTGTAGAGATGGTGGGTACTGTAGTGATGGTGGGTACTGGGTACTGTAGAGATGGTGGGTACTGTAGTGATGGTGGGTACTGTAGTGATGGTGGGTACTGGGTACTGTAGTGATGGTGGGCACTGTAGTGATGGTGGGTACTGTAGTGATGGTGGGTACTGTAGTGATGGTGGGTACTGTAGTGATGGTGGGTACTGTAGTGATGGTGGGTACTGTAGTGATGGTGGGTACTGTAGAGATGGTGGGTACTGTAGAGATGGTGGGTACTGTAGAGATGGTGGGTACTGTAGAGATGGTGGGTACTGTAGAGATGGTGGGTACTGTAGTGATGGTGGGTACTGGGTACTGTAGTGATGGTGGGTACTGTAGAGATGGTGGGTACTGTAGTGATGGTGGGTACTGTAGTGATGGTGGGTACTGTAGTGATGGTGGGTACTGTAGTCATGGTGGGTACTGTAGTGATGGTGGGTACTGTAGTGATGGTGGGTACTGTAGAGATGGTGGGTACTGTAGAGATGGTGGGTACTGGGTACTGTAGAGATGGTGGGTACTGTAGTGATGGTGGGTACTGTAGTGATGGTGGGTACTGTAGAGATGGTGGGTACTGTAGAGATGGTGGGTACTGGGTACTGTAGAGATGGTGGGTACTGTAGTGATGGTGGGTACTGGGTACTGTAGAGATGGTGGGTACTGTAGTGATGGTGGGTACTGTAGTGATGGTGGGTACTGTAGTGATGGTGGGTACTGTAGTGATGGTGGGTACTGTAGTGATGGTGGGTACTGTAGTGATGGTGGGTACTGTAGTGATGGTGGGTACTGGGTACTGTAGTGATGGTGGGCACTGTAGTGATGGTGGGTACTGTAGTGATGGTGGGTACTGGGTACTGTAGTGATGGTGGGTACTGTAGTGATGGTGGGTACTGTAGTGATGGTGGGCACTGGGTACTGTAGTGATGGTGGGCACTGGGTACTGTAGTGATGGTGGGTACTGTAGTGATGGTGGGTACTGTAGTGATGGTGGGTACTGTACTGATGGTGGGTACTGTAGTGATGGTGGGTACTGTAGTGATGGTGGGTACTGTAGTGATGGTGGGTACTGTAGTGATGGTGGGTACTGTAGTGATGGTGGGTACTGTAGTGATGGTGGGTACTGTAGTGATGGTGGGTACTGTAGTGATGGTGGGTACTGTAGTGATGGTGGGTACTGTAGTGATGGTGGGTACTGTAGTGATGGTGGGTACTGTAGAGATGGTGGGTACTGTAGAGATGGTGGGTACTGTAGAGATGGTGGGTACTGTAGTGATGGTGGGTACTGTAGTGATGGTGGGTACTGTAGTGATGGTGGGTACTGTAGTGATGGTGGGTACTGTAGTGATGGTGGGTACTGTAGCGATGGTGGGTACTGTAGCGATGGTGGGTACTGTAGAGATGGTGGGTACTGGGTACTGTAGAGATGGTGGGTACTGTAGTGATGGTGGGTACTGGGTACTGTAGAGATGGTGGGTACTGTAGTGATGGTGGGTACTGTAGAGATGGTGGGTACTGTAGTGATGGTGGGTACTGTAGTGATGGTGGGTACTGTAGTGATGGTGGGCACTGTAGCGATGGTGGGTACTGTAGCGATGGTGGGTACTGTAGAGATGGTGGGTACTGTAGCGATGGTGGGTACTGTAGCGATGGTGGGTACTGTAGTGATGGTGGGTACTGTAGCGATGGTGGGTACTGTAGTGATGGTGGGTACTGGGTACTGTAGTGATGGTGGGCACTGTAGAGATGGTGGGTACAGTAGTGATGGTGGGTACTGGGTACTGTAGTGATGGTGGGTACTGTAGTGATGGTGGGCACTGTAGTGATGGTGGGCACTGTAGTGATGGTGGGTACTGTAGTGATGGTGGGTACTGGGTACTGTAGTGATGGTGGGTACTGTAGTGATGGTGGGTACTGTAGTGATGGTGGGTACTGTAGTGATGGTGGGTACTGTAGTGATGGTGGGTACTGTAGAGATGGTGGGTACTGTAGAGATGGTGGGTACTGTAGAGATGGTGGGTACTGTAGAGATGGTGGGTACTGTAGAGATGGTGGGTACTGTAGTGATGGTGGGTACTGGGTACTGTAGTGATGGTGGGTACTGTAGAGATGGTGGGTACTGTAGTGATGGTGGGTACTGTAGTGATGGTGGGTACTGTAGTGATGGTGGGTACTGTAGTCATGGTGGGTACTGTAGTGATGGTGGGTACTGTAGTGATGGTGGGTACTGTAGAGATGGTGGGTACTGTAGAGATGGTGGGTACTGGGTACTGTAGAGATGGTGGGTACTGTAGTGATGGTGGGTACTGTAGTGATGGTGGGTACTGTAGAGATGGTGGGTACTGTAGAGATGGTGGGTACTGGGTACTGTAGAGATGGTGGGTACTGTAGTGATGGTGGGTACTGGGTACTGTAGAGATGGTGGGTACTGTAGTGATGGTGGGTACTGTAGTGATGGTGGGTACTGTAGTGATGGTGGGTACTGTAGTGATGGTGGGTACTGTAGTGATGGTGGGCACTGTAGAGATGGTGGGTACTGTAGAGATGGTGGGTACTGTAGAGATGGTGGGTACTGTAGTGATGGTGGGTACTGTAGTGATGGTGGGTACTGTAGTGATGGTGGGTACTGTAGTGATGGTGGGTACTGTAGCGATGGTGGGTACTGGGTACTGTAGTGATGGTGGGTACTGTAGCAATGGTGGGCACTGTAGTGATGGTGGGTACTGTAGTGATGGTGGGTACTGTAGAGATGGTGGGTACTGTAGTGATGGTGGGTACTGTAGTGATGGTGGGTACTGTAGTGATGGTGGGTACTGTAGTGATGGTGGGTACTGTAGAGATGGTGGGTACTGTAGAGATGGTGGGTACTGTAGTGATGGTGGGTACTGTAGTGATGGTGGGTACTGGGTACTGTAGTGATGGTGGGTACTGGGTACTGTAGTGATGGTGGGTACTGGGTACTGTAGTGATGGTGGGTACTGGGTACTGTAGTGATGGTGGGTACTGGGTACTGTAGTGATGGTGGGTACTGTAGTGATGGTGGGTACTGGGTACTGTAGTGATGGTGGGTACTGTAGTGATGGTGGGTACTGTAGAGATGGTGGGTACTGTAGTGATGGTGGGTACTGTAGTGATGGTGGGTACTGTAGTGATGGTGGGTACTGTAGTGATGGTGGGTACTGTAGTGATGGTGGGTACTGTAGTGATGGTGGGTACTGTAGTGATGGTGGGTACTGTAGCGATGGTGGGTACTGTAGCGATGGTGGGTACTGTAGAGATGGTGGGTACTGTAGAGATGGTGGGTACTGTAGTGATGGTGGGTACTGTAGTGATGGTGGGTACTGGGTACTGTAGTGATGGTGGGTACTGGGTACTGTAGTGATGGTGGGTACTGGGTACTGTAGTGATGGTGGGTACTGTAGTGATGGTGGGTACTGTAGTGATGGTGGGTACTGTAGTGATGGTGGGTACTGTAGTGATGGTGGGTACTGGGTACTGTAGAGATGGTGGGTACTGTAGTGATGGTGGGTACTGTAGAGATGGTGGGTACTGTAGTGATGGTGGGTACTGTAGTGATGGTGGGCACTGAAGTGATGGTGGGTACTGTAGTGATGGTGGGTACTGTAGTGATGGTGGGTACTGTAGTGATGGTGGGTACTGTAGTGATGGTGGGTACTGTAGAGATGGTGGGTACTGTAGCGATGGTGGGTACTGTAGTGATGGTGGGTACTGTAGTGATGGTGGGTACTGTAGCGATGGTGGGTACTGGGTACTGTAGTGATGGTGGGTACTGTAGCAATGGTGGGCACTGTAGTGATGGTGGGTACTGTAGAGATGGTGGGTACTGTAGAGATGGTGGGTACTGTAGTGATGGTGGGTACTGTAGTGATGGTGGGTACTGGGTACTGTAGTGATGGTGGGTACTGGGTACTGTAGTGATGGTGGGTACTGTAGTGATGGTGGGTACTGTACTGATGGTGGGTACTGTAGTGATGGTGGGTACTGTAGCGATGGTGGGTACTGTAGAGATGGTGGGTACTGTAGAGATGGTGGGTACTGTAGTGATGGTGGGTACTGTAGTGATGGTGGGTACTGGGTACTGTAGTGATGGTGGGTACTGGGTACTGTAGTGATGGTGGGTACTGGGTACTGTAGTGATGGTGGGTACTGTAGTGATGGTGGGTACTGTAGTGATGGTGGGTACTGTAGTGATGGTGGGTACTGTAGTGATGGTGGGTACTGGGTACTGTAGAGATGGTGGGTACTGTAGTGATGGTGGGTACTGTAGAGATGGTGGGTACTGTAGTGATGGTGGGTACTGTAGTGATGGTGGGCACTGAAGTGATGGTGGGTACTGTAGTGATGGTGGGTACTGTAGTGATGGTGGGTACTGTAGTGATGGTGGGTACTGTAGTGATGGTGGGTACTGTAGAGATGGTGGGTACTGTAGCGATGGTGGGTACTGTAGTGATGGTGGGTACTGTAGTGATGGTGGGTACTGTAGCGATGGTGGGTACTGGGTACTGTAGTGATGGTGGGTACTGTAGCAATGGTGGGCACTGTAGTGATGGTGGGTACTGTAGAGATGGTGGGTACTGTAGAGATGGTGGGTACTGTAGTGATGGTGGGTACTGTAGTGATGGTGGGTACTGGGTACTGTAGTGATGGTGGGTACTGGGTACTGTAGTGATGGTGGGTACTGTAGTGATGGTGGGTACTGTACTGATGGTGGGTACTGTAGTGATGGTGGGTACTACTACAGTAGACAGTGTGTGTGTCAGTGTTCTGACCGGTATGGGCGGTAGCCTCATTACATCTAACTACAGTAGACAGTGTGTGTGTCAGTGTTCTGACCGGTATGGGCGGTAGCCTCATTACATCTAACTACAGTAGACAGTGTGTGTGTCAGTGTTCTAACCAGTATGGGCGGTAGCCTCATTACATCTAACTACAGTAGACAGTGTGTGTGTCAGTGTTCTGACCGGTATGGGCGGTAGCCTCATTACATCTAACTACAGTAGACAGTGTGTGTGTCAGTGTTCTAACCGGTATGGGCGGTAGCCTCATTACATCTAACTACAGTAGACAGTGTGTGTGTCAGTGTTCTAACCGGTATGGGCGGTAGCCTCATTACATCTAACTACAGTAGACAGTGTGTGTGTCAGTGTTCTGACCAGTATGGGCGGTAGCCTCATTACATCTAACTACAGTAGACAGTGTGTGTGTCAGTGTTCTGACCGGTATGGGCGGTAGCCTCATTACATCTAACTACAGTAGACAGTGTGTGTGTCAGTGTTCTGACCAGTATGGGCGGTAGCCTCATTACATCTAACTACAGTAGACAGTGTGTGTGTCAGTGTTCTGACCGGTATGGGCGGTAGCCTCATTACATCTAACTACAGTAGACAGTGTGTGTGTCAGTGTTCTGACCGGTATGGGCGGTAGCCTCATTACATCTAACTACAGTAGACAGTGTGTGTGTCAGTGTTCTGACCGGTATGGGCGGTAGCCTCATTACATCTAACTACAGTAGACAGTGTGTGTGTGTCAGTGTTCTGACCGGTATGGGCGGTAGCCTCATTACATCTAGCTACAGTAGACAGTGTGTGTGTCAGTGTTCTGACCAGTATGGGCGGTAGCCTCATTACATCTAACTACAGTAGACAGTGTGTGTGTCAGTGTTCTGACCGGTATGGGCGGTAGCCTCATTACATCTAACTACAGTAGACAGTGTGTGTGTCAGTGTTCTGACCGGTATGGGCGGTAGCCTCATTACATCTAACTACAGTAGACAGTGTGTGTGTCAGTGTTCTGACCGGTATGGGCGGTAGCCTCATTACATCTAACTACAGTAGACAGTGTGTGTGTCAGTGTTCTGACCGGTATGGGCGGTAGCCTCATTACATCTAACTACAGTAGACAGTGTGTGTGTCAGTGTTCTGACCGGTATGGGCGGTAGCCTCATTACATCTAACTACAGTAGACAGTGTGTGTGTCAGTGTTCTGACCGGTATGGGCGGTAGCCTCATTACATCTAACTACAGTAGACAGTGTGTGTGTCAGTGTTCTGACCAGTATAGGCGGCAGTCTCCACAGGTCCAGTTTCTTGGTGGCCAGGCGGTGGGTTTTGCACTTGGAGCAGTAGTAGAGCTCATCCTCTCCCAGCTCCTCCTCACTGGTGAAGGCCTTCAGACAACTGTCTAGACTGATGGGCTCAGCCTGGGCCCTGCGACTCTGCTGCACACTACAGTGCTCCTCTACTATCTAGAGAGAGAGACGGAGAACGGGGTTAGACTCGACAGACAGACGGGCCTGTGACTCTGGCTCCTCATTACATTGCTCCTCTAAGATCAGGAATAGAGCTAGGGGAGATAAGAAGCCTATATGTGATATGGGTAAAGTTCTCTGGCACCATCATGTGCTGGCACAGCGTTCTAAGGCACTGCATCGCAGTGCTAGAGGCGTCACTACAGACCCGGATTCGATCCCGGGCTGTATCACAACCGGCCGGGATCGGGAGTCCCATTCGGGCGGTGCACAATTGGCCCAGCATTGTTCGGGTTAGGGGAGGGTTTGGCCCAGCATCGTTCGGGTTAGGGGAGGGTTTGGCCGGGGTAGGGCCGTCAATGTAAATAAGAATTTGTTCTTAACTGACTTGCCTAGTTAAATAAATGTGTCCTTACACTCAACATATCTCCAGCCCCGGGGTGGTAAGATGGGGCCGACAGACACGGATGCTCTGCTTCTGGCTCCTAAGACATGACAGACATGGAAGCTCTGCTACTAGCTCCTAAGACATGACAGACATGGAAGCTCTACTTCTAGCTCCTAAGACATGACAGACATGGAAGCTCTGCTTCTAGCTCCTAAGACATGACAGACATGGAAGCTCTGCTTCTAGCTCCTAAGCAACTTCTCAGTATTTTGTTTTTTTTGTGTGTTATTTATTAAATTATTAGCCCAGAACGTTTGTATTTAATTACACACAGCCGGAGATAACTTTTGGATATCAGAGCGGCGGTAACTCACCAGCATTACGACCAGCAATACGACTTTCCCAAATTGGATCCTTTGTTCGTACCCCTCAGGGCATTATAACTTATCCCAGAGGCTGCTCCAAAACCCCGCCGGGGGAGAAGAGGTATTTGTAGTGGACTTTAGTCCGACTCAGGAGGCGTGCCCACCACCCACCGCTTCCGAGTATATTACTCGCTAATGTTCAGCCCCTGGACAATAAAGTAGACGAGCTCAGGGCGAGGATCTCCTTTCAGAGAGACATCAGAAACTCCGTTTCACAGAATCATGGCTCTATCGGGATATACTGCCACCATCCATACAGCCAGCTGGGTTCTCAGTTCATCGCGCGGACAGGAATAAAGAACTCTCCGGGAAGAAGAAGGGGGTGTATGTTTTATGATTAACTACTTGTGGGGTGATTGTGATAACGTACAGAAACTCAAGTCCTTTTGTTCACCCGACCTAGAATACCTCAATGAAACGCCGACCATACTACCTCCCAAGATAATTTTCTTTGGTTATAGTCAAAGCCGTGTATATTCCCCATCAAGCCAATACCACGACGCCCTCAAGGAACTACACTGGACTGGACTAAACTAAACTGGAAACCACATATCCTGAGGCAGCATTTATTGGAGCTGAGAATTTTAACGAAGCAAATTTGGGGAAAACGCTACAAAAGTCGTATCAACACATTGACTGGTACTCACTTAGGGAAAACACCTGATCACTGCTACTCACCTTTTAGAGATGCCTACACGGCCTTCCCCCCGCCCTCCTTTTGGCAAATCAGAACACAACTCCATTTTGCTCCTCCGCTTACATAGGCAGAAACTCAGACAGGAAGTACCCGTGCTAAGGTCTATTCAAGGCTGGTCTGACCAATCGGAATCCATGCTTCAAGATTGTTTTAATCACGCAGACTGGGATATGTTCCGGGTAGCCTCTGATAATAACACGTTGACTGAGTTAATCAGGAAGTGTATAGGAAATATTGTACCCACTGGGTCTCTATTAAAACCTACCCAAACCAGAAACCGTGGATAGATGGTAGCATTCGCGCAAAACTAAAAGCACGAACCACCGCATTGAACAGCGGCAAGGTGACTGGGAATATGGTTGAATACAAACAGTGTAGTTATTCCTTCCGTAAGGAAATGAAACAGGCAACACATCAATAGAGAGACAAAATGGAGTTGCAATTCAACGGTTCAGACAAGACGTATGTGGCAGGGTCTAAAGACAATCACGGACTACAAAGGGAAAACCAGCCACGTCGCGGACACCGTCGTCTTGCTTCCGGACAAACTAAACACCTTCTTCATCCGCTTCGTGGAAAACACAGTGCCACCAGACTGTTAAATATCCATCACTAGCCAGCTTCCACCCGGTTACGCAACCCTGCACCTTAGAGGCTGATGTCCTATAGACATAGACATGGAATCACTGGTCACTTTAATAATGGAACACTGGGCACTTTAATAATGGAACACTGGCCACTTTAATAAAGGAACACTGGCCACTTTAATAAAGGAACACTGGTCACTTTAATAAAGGAACACTGGTCACTTTAATAATGGAACACTGGTCACTTTAATAAAGGAACACTGGTCACTTTAATAATGGAACACTGGTCCTTCTTCTTCTTCACTGGTCACTGCTTTACTCATCTCATATCTATATACTGTATTCTATTCTACTGTATTTAGTCAATGTCACTCCTATATTGCTCGTCCTAATATTTATATATTTAATAATTCCATTACGTTTAGTTGTGTGTATTGTTAAATATTACTGCACTGTTGGAGTTAGGAACACAAGCATTTCGCTACACCAGCAATAACGTCTGCATAATATGTGATGTGTGGATGTCATCTCTTCCTATAGGATCTAACGACTCACCCTCTCCTGTGAGGTCTGGTAACGGAGGTGCAGGGCTGTAGGATCCCAGTCGACAGCTATGTAGGCGTTTTCTACCGAGGCCCTGTCCTCCGTACAGTCCACCGCACAGCCTCGACAGAACCTGAACACACACAGTAGAGCAGAAGCCAACTGAGATCTAGTAGTAACAGAAGTGAAGTGTGTTCTGATGATGATGATGATGATGGAGGAGGCCACTTCACCTGTACCAAGGACACCAGGCACACGAGCTGCCATCCTTCCCCACCACTCTTAGTGTGAAGGGGTACTGGTAGCCCATACTGTCATCACTGTAGTAGGGGCATAAAACACACACACACACACACACACACACACACACACACACACACACACACACACACACACACACACACACACACACACACACACACACACACACACACACACACACACACACACACACACACACACACACACACACACCTTTATTGACAACCAGCAGGCAATCAAGATAACCATCACATCAAGGGGAGACTTGCAGACTAGCCCTGTGTGTGTGTGTGGTACTGACCAGTCCTGTGCATGGTTGCTGGCCTCCTGCGGGGGCAGAGGGCTGGCCAGACGGGCCACCTGTATCCAGACAGCATCGTACAGGTCTTTCTGTCTGGTGTGAACCGTACAGGGAACGATCAGAGGCATCCCAAACAGACTGGCGCGGTTCTTCTGACTGGACAGGAAATACAACTCCGTCCGGATCTGCAGGAGGACACACAGGAAATACAACTCCGTCCGGATCTACAGGAGGACACACAGGAAATACAACTCCGTCCGGATCTACAGGAGGACACACAGGAAATACAACTCCGTCCGGATCTACAGGAGGACACACAGGAAATACAACTCCGTCCGGATCTGCAGGAGGACACAGGAAATACAACTCCGTCCGGATCTACAGGAGGACACACAGGAAATACAACTCCGTCCGGATCTACAGGAGGACACACAGGAAATACAACTCCGTCCGGATCTACAGGAGGACACACAGGAAATACAACTCCGTCCGGATCTACATGAGGACACACAGGAAATACAACTCCGTCCGGATCTACAGGAGGACACACAGGAAATACAACTCCGTCCGGATCTACAGGAGGACACACAGGAAATACAACTCCGTCCGCATCTACAGGAGGACACACAGGAAATACAACTCCGTCCGGATCTGCAGGAGGACACACAGGAAATACAACTCCGTCCGGATCTACAGGAGGACACACAGGAAATACAACTCCGTCCGGATCTACAGGAGGACACACAGGAAATACAACTCCGTCCGGATCTACAGGAGGACACACAGGAAATACAACTCCGTCCGGATCTACAGGAGGACACACAGGAAATACAACTCCGTCCGGATCTACAGGAGGACACACAGGAAATACAACTCCGTCCGGATCTACAGGAGGACACACAGGAAATACAACTCCGTCCGGATCTACAGGAGGACACACAGGAAATACAACTCCGTCCGGATCTACAGGAGGACACACAGGAAATACAACTCCAACTCCGTCCGGATCTACAGGAGGACACACAGGAAATACAACTCCAACTCCGTCCGGATCTACAGGAGGACACACAGGAAATACAACTCCGTCCGGATCTACAGGAGGACACACAGGAAATACAACTCCAACTCCGTCCGGATCTACAGGAGGACACACAGGAAATACAACTCCAACTCCGTCCGGATCTACAGGAGGACACACAGGAAATACAACTCCGTCCGGATCTACAGGAGGACACACAGGAAATACAACTCCGTCCGGATCTACAGGAGGACACACAGGAAATACAACTCCAACTCCGTCCGGATCTACAGGAGGACACACAGGAAATACAACTCCAACTCCGTCCGGATCTACAGGAGGACACACAGGAAATACAACTCCAACTCCGTCCGGATCTACAGGAGGACACACAGGAAATACAACTCCAACTCCGTCCGGATCTACAGGAGGACACACAGGAAAGTAAAGAAACAAAAAACAGCCAAACCTCAAGGACCAAACATGAGAAAGGGAGGGGGGGGGGGGGGGCAGAGACCTCTAACAGTATTCGTCCCTTTAAAAAAAAAAAAGGGTCAAGTTTACACGGCGCGTCATGTCAAAGTTGCTAAATGTATTTCCTCAGTGCAAATATACTTCTCACGAGGACCTCTTAACTACACTCGCAGTACTATGGAGTACACTCTTAACTGCACTCGTACTACTATAGAGTACAATTAACTTCTGGGCCACATCCTGACTGATGGCAATCCATTCTTGCAAAATCAATGTTTGTAGTTTGTCAGAATTTGTGGGTTTTTGTTTGTCCACCCGTCTCTTGAGAATTGACCACAAGTTCTCAATGGGATTAATGTCTGAGAATTTCATGGCCATGGACCCAAAATATCGATGTTTTGTTCCCCGAGCCATTTAGTTATCACTTTTGCCTTATGGCAAGGTGCTCCATCATGCTGGTAAAGGCATTGTTCGTCACCAAACTGTTCCTGGATGGTTGGGAGAAGTTGCTCTGGGAGGATGTGTTGGTACCATTCTTTATTCATGGCTGTGTTCTTAGGCAAGATTGTAAGTGAGCCCACTCCCTTGGCTGAGAAGCAACCCCACACATGAATGGGCTCAGGATGCTTTACTGTTGGCATGAAACAGGACTGATGGTAGCCCTCCCCTTGTCTTCTCCGGACAAGCTTTTTTCCGGATGCTCCAAACAATTGGAAAGGGGATTCAGAGAAAATGACTTTACCCCAGTCCTCAGCAGTCCAATCCCTGTACCTTCTGCAGAATATCAGTCTGTCCCTAATGTTTTTCCTGGAGAGAAGTGGCTTCTTTGCTGCCCTTCTTGACACCAGGCCATCCTCCAAAGGTCTTCGCCTCACTGTGCGTGCAGATGCACTCACACCTGCCTGCTGCCATTCCTGAGCAAGCTCTGTACTGGTGGTGCTCCGATCCCGCAGCTGAATCAACATTAGGAGGCCGTCCTGGCGCTTGCTGGACTTTCTTGGGCACCCTGAAGCCTTCTTCACAACAATTGAACCGCTCTCCTTGAAGTTCTTGATGATCCAATAAATGGTTGATTTAGGTGCCATCTTACTGGCAGCAATGTCCTTGCCTGTGAAGTACTTTTTGTGCAAAGCAATGATGACCCCACGTGTTTCCTTGCAGGTAACCATGGTTGACCGGGGAAGAACAATAATTCCAAGCACCACTCTCCTTTTGAAGCTTCCAGTCTGTTATTCCAACTCAATCAGCATGACAGAGTGATATCCAGCCTTGTCCTGGTCAACACACACCTGTGTTAATGAGAGAATCACTGACATGATGTCAGCTGGTCCTTTTGTGGCAGGGCTGAAATGCAGTGGAAATGTTTATTTGGGATTCAGCTCATTTGCATGGCAAAGAGGGACTTTGCAATTAATTGCAATTCATCTGATCACTCTTCATAACATTCTGGAGTATATGCAAATTGCCATCACACAAACTGAAGCAGCAGACTTTGTGAAAATTAAGATTTGTGTCATTCTCAAATCTTTTGGCCACGCCTGTATAATCTCTAGAAACTCTATGTTCCTCGCTATAAAGAAAATGTGTTCCTCGCTATAAAATAAACTTCTGAATTCAGCTTTTGCCAGCTTTTGCCCGAACCACACCATATCCCTGCGTAGTTGAACAGTGTTAGATTTCCTGGTGGGAAGTCGTGATGTACATGGTCTAACGACAGCTCTCTGTTCAACACAGCAGGGATATGGTGCGGTTCGGACAAAAGCCCGATTCAGAAGTTTATTTTATAGCGAGGAACACATTTCACTTCACGTCCGGTAAGAAGACTTCCTAGAGATTGTACATGTGCATTTGGGTGACAGGATACGTTTGAGTTTTTTTGTGTAGCAGGCGATATTGCGGTTGGGGTTATTTTCTCATCACTATCCAACAGAACGATGCACAACTCAGAGAGTCCAATTAATATGGACTCCTGATGTTGTGTCCCAAAACGACACACAAACACAATATCTATATATTCTGTGGTACCCACCATCTTTCTGTGCATGGCTATGATGTACCCGATGAAGGGGCTGTCCTGGACGGTGGACGTGTGTTCGTTGGACACCCGCAGCCCTTCGTTGACCAGGGCTCTCTGTGTGGCCTCTCTGCAGGGCACCACGGCGCTGGGCATGCCGATGGGGATCAGACTAGGCTTACCGACAGGATGCCCTTCCACTGTCACCGCCACCCCATTAGCCACGGGCACAGGGGTGATGTCTGGAGAGGTGTCGGAGAGAGAGAGAGAACTCGTGTTACAGAAGGACATGTCAGAGAGCCTTCTGGGAAAAGACTGAGGAGTATGTTAGGGTTACGTTCATAACGAGGAGGTACAGCTTTAGTCAGAAAGCTTCTCAGCCAGTTATAATGAATACCAAGGAGGCAGCTCCGGTCACTTCAGCTCCAATCGGGTCTAACGAATCCCAACGCTGCTCACCGCGTGTCACAGTGACAACCTCTAGAACCAGCCGTGGGTTACATTCTACCAACCTCTAGAACCAGCCGTGGGTTACATTCTACCAACCTCTAGAACCAGCCGTGGGTTACATTCTACCAACCTCTAGACCCGGCCGTGGGTTACATTCTACCAACATCTAGAACCAGCCGTGGGTTACATTCTACCATCCTCTAGAACCAGCCGTGGGTTACATTCTACCAACCTCTAGAACCAGCCGTGGGTTACATTCTACCAACCTCTAGACCCGGCCGTGGGTTACATTCTACCAACATCTAGAACCAGCCGTGGGTTACATTCTACCATCCTCTAGAACCAGCCGTGAGTTACATTCTACCATCCTCTAGAACCAGCCATGGGTTACATTCTACCATCCTCTAGAACCAGCCGTGGGTTACATTCTACCAACCTCTAGAACCGGCCGTGGGTTACATTCTACCAACCTCTAGAACCGGCCGTGGGTTACATTCTACCAACCTCTAGAACCGGCCGTGGGTTACATTCTACCAACCTCTAGAACCGGCCGTGGGTTACATTCTACCAACCTCTAGAACCGGCCGTGGGTTACATTCTACCAACCTCTAGAACCGGCCGTGGGTAACATTCTACCAACCTCTAGAACCGGCCGTGGGTTACATTCTACCAACCTCTAGAACCGGCCGTGGGTTACATTCTACCAACCTCTAGAACCGGCCGTGGGTTACATTCTACCAACCTCTAGAACCGGCCGTGGGTTACATTCTACCATCCTCTAGAACCGGCCGTGGGTTACATTCTACCAAACTCTACAACCGGCTGTGTGTTACATTCTACCAACCTCTAGAACCAGCCGTGGGTTACATTCTACCATCCTCTAGAACCAGCCGTGGGTTACATTCTACCAACCTCTAGAACCAGCCGTGGGTTACATCTAGAACCGGCGTAGGTTACATTCTACCAACCTCTAGAACCAGCGTGTGTTACATTCTAAAATCCTCGAAAAACTGCCGTGGGCTACATTCTACCAACCTCTAGAACCGGCCGTGGGTTACATTCTACCAACCTCTAGAACCGGCCGTGGGTTACATTCTACCAACCTCTAGAACCGGCCGTGGGTTACATTCTACCAACCTCTAGAAACGGCGCAGGTTACATTCTACCAACCTCTAGAACCGGCGCAGATTACATTCTACCAACCTCTAGAACCGGCCGTGGGTTACATTCTACCATCCTCTAGAACCAGCCGTGGGTTACATTCTACCATCCTCTAGAACCAGCTGTGTGTTACATTCTACCAACCTCTAGAACCAGCCGTGGGTTACATTCTACCATCCTCTAGAACCAGCCGTGGGTTACATTCTACCAACCTCTAGAACCAGCCGTAGGTTACATCTAGAACCGGCGCAGGTTACATTCTACCAACCTCTAGAACCAGCGTGTGTTACATTCTAAAATCCTCGAAAAACTGCCGTGGGCTACATTCTACCAACCTCTAGAACCAGCCGTGGGTTACATTCTACCAACATCTAGAACCAGCCGTGGGTTACATTCTACCATCCTCTAGAACCAGCCGTGGGTTACATTCTACCATCCTCTAGAACCAGCCGTGGGTTACATTCTACCATCCTCTAGAACCGGCCGTGGGTTACATTCTACCAACCTCTAGAACCGGCCGTGGGTTACATTCTACCAACCTCTAGAACCGGCCGTGGGTTACATTCTACCAACCTCTAGAACCGGCCGTGGGTTACATTCTACCAACCTCTAGAACCGGCCGTGGGTTACATTCTACCAACCTCTAGAACCAGCCGTGGGTTACATTCTACCAACCTCTAGAACCGACCGTGGGTTACATTCTACCAACCTCTAGAACCGGCCGTGGGTTACATTCTACCATCCTCTAGAACCGGCCGTGGGTTACATTCTACCAAACTCTACAACCGGCCGTGTGTTACATTCTACCAACCTCTAGAACCAGCCGTGGGTTACATTCTACCATCCTCTAGAACCAGCCGTGGGTTACATTCTACCAACCTCTAGAACCAGCCGTGGGTTACATCTAGAACCGACGCAGGTTACATTCTACCAACCTCTAGAACCGGCCGTGGGTTACATTCTACCAACCTCTAGAACCGGCCGTGGCTTACATTCTACCAACCTCTAGAACCGGCCGTGGGTTACATTCTACCAACCTCTAGAACCGGCCGTGGGTTACATTCTACCAACCTCTAGAACCGGCCGTGGGTTACATTCTACCAACCTCTAGAACCGGCCGTGGGTTACATTCTACCAACCTCTAGAACCAGCCGTGGGTTACATTCTACCAACCTCTAGAACCGACCGTGGGTTACATTCTACCAACCTCTAGAACCGGCCGTGGGTTACATTCTACCATCCTCTAGAACCGGCCGTGGGTTACATTCTACCAAACTCTACAACCGGCCGTGTGTTACATTCTACCAACCTCTAGAACCGGCCGTGGGTTACATTCTACCAACCTCTAGAACCGGCCGTGGGTTACATTCTACCAACCTCTAGAACCGGCCGTGGGTTACATTCTACCAACCTCTAGAACCGCCGTGGGTTACATTCTACCAACCTCTAGAACCGGCCGTGGGTTACATTCTACCAACCTCTAGAACCGGCCGTGGGTTACATTCTACCAACCTCTAGAACCGGCCGTGGGTTACATTCTACCAACCTCTAGAACCGGCCGTGGGTTACATTCTACCAACCTCTAGCACCAGCGTGTGTAACATTCTACCATCCTCTAGAACCGGCGTGTTACATTCTACCAACCTCTAGAACCAGCCGTGTGTGACATTCTACCAACCTCTAGACCCAGCGTGTGTTACATTCTACCATCCTCTAGAACCGGCGTGTTACATTCTACCAACCTCTAGAACCGGCGTGTTACATTCTACCAACCTCTAGAACCGGCGTGTTACATTCTACCAACCTCTAGAACCAGCCGTGTGTGACATTCTACCAACCTCTAGACCCAGCGTGTGTTACATTCTACCATCCTCTAGAACCGGCGTGTTACATTCTACCAACCTCTAGACCCAGCGTGTGTTACATTCTACCATCCTCTAGAACCGGCGTGTTACATTCTACCAACCTCTAGAACCAGCCGTGGGTTACATTCTACCAACCTCTAGAACCAGCGTGTGTAACATTCTACCATCCTCTAGAACCGGCGTGTTACATTCTACCAACCTCTAGAACCAGCGTGTTACATTCTACCAACCTCTAGAACCAGCCGTGTGTTACATTCTACCAACCTCTAGAACCAGCCGTGGGTTACATTCTACCAACCTCTAGAACCAGCGTGTGTAACATTCTACCATCCTCTAGAACCGGCGTGTTACATTCTACCAACCTCTAGAACCAGCGTGTTACATTCTACCAACCTCTAGAACCAGCCGTGTGTTACATTCTACCAACCTCTAGAACCAGCGTGTTACATTCTACCAACCTCTAGAACCAGCGTGTTACATTCTACCAACCTCTAGAACCAGCCGTGTGTTACATTCTACCAACCTCTAGAACCAGCCGTGGGTTACATTCTACCAACCTCTAGACCCAGCGTGTGTTACATTCTACCATCCTCTAGAACCGGCGTGTTACATTCTACCAACCTCTAGACCCAGCGTGTGTTACATTCTACCATCCTCTAGAACCGGCGTGTTACATTCTACCAACCTCTAGAACCAGCCGTGGGTTACATTCTACCAACCTCTAGAACCAGCGTGTGTAACATTCTACCATCCTCTAGAACCGGCGTGTTACATTCTACCAACCTCTAGAACCAGCGTGTTACATTCTACCAACCTCTAGAACCAGCCGTGTGTTACATTCTACCAACCTCTAGAACCAGCCGTGGGTTACATTCTACCAACCTCTAGAACCAGCGTGTGTAACATTCTACCATCCTCTAGAACCGGCGTGTTACATTCTACCAACCTCTAGAACCAGCGTGTTACATTCTACCAACCTCTAGAACCAGCCGTGTGTTACATTCTACCAACCTCTAGAACCAGCGTGTTACATTCTACCAACCTCTAGAACCAGCGTGTTACATTCTACCAACCTCTAGAACCAGCCGTGTGTTACATTCTACCAACCTCTAGAACCAGCCGTGGGTTACATTCTACCAACCTCTAGACCCAGCGTGTGTTACATTCTACCATCCTCTAGAACCGGCGTGTTACATTCTACCAACCTCTAGAACCAGCCGTGGGTTACATTCTACCAACATCTAGAACCAGCCGTGGGTTACATTCTACCATCCTCTAGAACCAGCCGTGAGTTACATTCTACCATCCTCTAGAACCAGCCATGGGTTACATTCTACCATCCTCTAGAACCAGCCGTGGGTTACATTCTACCAACCTCTAGAACCGGCCGTGGGTTACATTCTACCAACCTCTAGAACCGGCCGTGGGTTACATTCTACCAACCTCTAGAACCGGCGGGTTACATTCTACCAACCTCTAGAACCGGCCGTGGGTTACATTCTACCAACCTCTAGAACCGGCCGTGGGTTACATTCTACCAACCTCTAGAACCGGCCGTGGGTAACATTCTACCAACCTCTAGAACCGGCCGTGGGTTACATTCTACCAACCTCTAGAACCGGCCGTGGGTTACATTCTACCAACCTCTAGAACCGGCCGTGGGTTACATTCTACCAACCTCTAGAACCGGCCGTGGGTTACATTCTACCATCCTCTAGAACCGGCCGTGGGTTACATTCTACCAAACTCTACAACCGGCTGTGTGTTACATTCTACCAACCTCTAGAACCAGCCGTGGGTTACATTCTACCATCCTCTAGAACCAGCCGTGGGTTACATTCTACCAACCTCTAGAACCAGCCGTGGGTTACATCTAGAACCGGCGTAGGTTACATTCTACCAACCTCTAGAACCAGCGTGTGTTACATTCTAAAATCCTCGAAAAACTGCCGTGGGCTACATTCTACCAACCTCTAGAACCGGCCGTGGGTTACATTCTACCAACCTCTAGAACCGGCCGTGGGTTACATTCTACCAACCTCTAGAACCGGCCGTGGGTTACATTCTACCAACCTCTAGAAACGGCGCAGGTTACATTCTACCAACCTCTAGAACCGGCGCAGATTACATTCTACCAACCTCTAGAACCGGCCGTGGGTTACATTCTACCATCCTCTAGAACCAGCCGTGGGTTACATTCTACCATCCTCTAGAACCAGCTGTGTGTTACATTCTACCAACCTCTAGAACCAGCCGTGGGTTACATTCTACCATCCTCTAGAACCAGCCGTGGGTTACATTCTACCAACCTCTAGAACCAGCCGTAGGTTACATCTAGAACGGCGCAGGTTACATTCTACCAACCTCTAGAACCAGCGTGTGTTACATTCTAAAATCCTCGAAAAACTGCCGTGGGCTACATTCTACCAACCTCTAGAACCAGCCGTGGGTTACATTCTACCAACATCTAGAACCAGCCGTGGGTTACATTCTACCATCCTCTAGAACCAGCCGTGGGTTACATTCTACCATCCTCTAGAACCAGCCGTGGGTTACATTCTACCATCCTCTAGAACCGGCCGTGGGTTACATTCTACCAACCTCTAGAACCGGCCGTGGGTTACATTCTACCAACCTCTAGAACCGGCCGTGGGTTACATTCTACCAACCTCTAGAACCGGCCGTGGGTTACATTCTACCAACCTCTAGAACCGGCCGTGGGTTACATTCTACCAACCTCTAGAACCAGCCGTGGGTTACATTCTACCAACCTCTAGAACCGACCGTGGGTTACATTCTACCAACCTCTAGAACCGGCCGTGGGTTACATTCTACCATCCTCTAGAACCGGCCGTGGGTTACATTCTACCAAACTCTACAACCGGCCGTGTGTTACATTCTACCAACCTCTAGAACCAGCCGTGGGTTACATTCTACCATCCTCTAGAACCAGCCGTGGGTTACATTCTACCAACCTCTAGAACCAGCCGTGGGTTACATCTAGAACCGACGCAGGTTACATTCTACCAACCTCTAGAACCGGCCGTGGGTTACATTCTACCAACCTCTAGAACCGGCCGTGGCTTACATTCTACCAACCTCTAGAACCGGCCGTGGGTTACATTCTACCAACCTCTAGAACCGGCCGTGGGTTACATTCTACCAACCTCTAGAACCGGCCGTGGGTTACATTCTACCAACCTCTAGAACCGGCCGTGGGTTACATTCTACCAACCTCTAGAACCAGCCGTGGGTTACATTCTACCAACCTCTAGAACCGACCGTGGGTTACATTCTACCAACCTCTAGAACCGGCCGTGGGTTACATTCTACCATCCTCTAGAACCGGCCGTGGGTTACATTCTACCAAACTCTACAACCGGCCGTGTGTTACATTCTACCAACCTCTAGAACCGGCCGTGGGTTACATTCTACCAACCTCTAGAACCGGCCGTGGGTTACATTCTACCAACCTCTAGAACCGGCCGTGGGTTACATTCTACCAACCTCTAGAACCGGCCGTGGGTTACATTCTACCAACCTCTAGAACCGGCCGTGGGTTACATTCTACCAACCTCTAGAACCGGCCGTGGGTTACATTCTACCAACCTCTAGAACCGGCCGTGGGTTACATTCTACCAACCTCTAGCACCAGCGTGTGTAACATTCTACCATCCTCTAGAACCGGCGTGTTACATTCTACCAACCTCTAGAACCAGCCGTGTGTGACATTCTACCAACCTCTAGACCCAGCGTGTGTTACATTCTACCATCCTCTAGAACCGGCGTGTTACATTCTACCAACCTCTAGAACCGGCGTGTTACATTCTACCAACCTCTAGAACCGGCGTGTTACATTCTACCAACCTCTAGAACCAGCCGTGTGTGACATTCTACCAACCTCTAGACCCAGCGTGTGTTACATTCTACCATCCTCTAGAACCGGCGTGTTACATTCTACCAACCTCTAGACCCAGCGTGTGTTACATTCTACCATCCTCTAGAACCGGCGTGTTACATTCTACCAACCTCTAGAACCAGCCGTGGGTTACATTCTACCAACCTCTAGAACCAGCGTGTGTAACATTCTACCATCCTCTAGAACCGGCGTGTTACATTCTACCAACCTCTAGAACCAGCGTGTTACATTCTACCAACCTCTAGAACCAGCCGTGTGTTACATTCTACCAACCTCTAGAACCAGCCGTGGGTTACATTCTACCAACCTCTAGAACCAGCGTGTGTAACATTCTACCATCCTCTAGAACCGGCGTGTTACATTCTACCAACCTCTAGAACCAGCGTGTTACATTCTACCAACCTCTAGAACCAGCCGTGTGTTACATTCTACCAACCTCTAGAACCAGCGTGTTACATTCTACCAACCTCTAGAACCAGCGTGTTACATTCTACCAACCTCTAGAACCAGCCGTGTGTTACATTCTACCAACCTCTAGAACCAGCCGTGGGTTACATTCTACCAACCTCTAGACCCAGCGTGTGTTACATTCTACCATCCTCTAGAACCGGCGTGTTACATTCTACCAACCTCTAGAACCAGCCGTGGGTTACATTCTACCAACCTCTAGAACCAGCGTGTGTAACATTCTACCATCCTCTAGAACCGGCGTGTTACATTCTACCAACCTCTAGAACCAGCGTGTTACATTCTACCAACCTCTAGACCCAGCGTGTTACATTCTACCATCCTCTAGAACCGGCGTGTTACATTCTACCAACCTCTAGACCCAGCGTGTGTTACATTCTACCATCCTCTAGAACCGGCGTGTTACATTCTACCAACCTCTAGAACCAGCCGTGGGTTACATTCTACCAACCTCTAGAACCAGCGTGTGTAACATTCTACCATCCTCTAGAACCGGCGTGTTACATTCTACCAACCTCTAGAACCGGCGTGTTACATTCTACCAACCTCTAGAACCAGCCGTGTGTTACATTCTACCAACCTCTAGAACCAGCCGTGGGTTACATTCTACCAACCTCTAGAACCAGCGTGTGTAACATTCTACCATCCTCTAGAACCGGCGTGTTACATTCTACCAACCTCTAGAACCAGCCGTGTGTTACATTCTACCAACCTCTAGAACCAGCCGTGTGTTACATTCTACCAACCTCTAGAACCAGCGTGTTACATTCTACCAACCTCTAGAACCAGCGTGTTACATTCTACCAACCTCTAGAACCAGCGTGTTACATTCTACCAACCTCTAGAACCAGCCGTGTGTTACATTCTACCAACCTCTAGAACCAGCCGTGGGTTACATTCTACCAACCTCTAGACCCAGCGTGTGTTACATTCTACCATCCTCTAGAACCGGCGTGTTACATTCTACCAACCTCTAGAACCAGCCGTGGGTTACATTCTACCAACCTCTAGAACCAGCGTGTGTAACATTCTACCATCCTCTAGAACCGGCGTGTTACATTCTACCAACCTCTAGAACCAGCGTGTTACATTCTACCAACCTCTAGAACCAGCCGTGTGTTACATTCTACCAACCTCTAGAACCAGCGTGTTACATTCTACCAACCTCTAGAACCAGCGTGTTACATTCTACCAACCTCTAGAACCAGCGTGTTACATTCTACCAACCTCTAGAACCAGCGTGTTACATTCTACCAACCTCTAGACCCAGCGTGTGTTACATTCTACCATCCTCTAGAACCGGCGTGTTACATTCTACCAACCTCTAGAACCAGCCGTGGGTTACATTCTACCAACCTCTAGAACCAGCGTGTGTAACATTCTACCATCCTCTAGAACCGGCGTGTTACATTCTACCAACCTCTAGAACCAGCGTGTTACATTCTACCAACCTCTAGAACCAGCCGTGTGTTACATTCTACCAACCTCTAGAACCAGCCGTGGGTTACATTCTACCAACCTCTAGAACCAGCGTGTGTAACATTCTACCATCCTCTAGAACCGGCGTGTTACATTCTACCAACCTCTAGAACCAGCGTGTTACATTCTACCAACCTCTAGAACCAGCCGTGTGT
>NC_088220.1:85686745-85751745 GCF_036934945.1 Oncorhynchus masou masou | reverse complement strand
TCTAGTCTCCTAAGATGGACTGTCCTCTCTCCTCTCCCCTGGTCTCTAGTCTCCTAAGATGGACTGTCCTCTCTCCTCTCCCCTGGTCTCTAGTCTCCTAAGATGGACTGTCCTCTCCCCTGGTCTCTAGTCTCCTAAGATGGACTGTCCTCTCTCCTCTCCCCTGGTCTCTAGTCTCCTAAGATGGACTGTCCTCTCCCCTGGTCTCTAGTCTCCTAAGATGGACTGTCCTCTCTCCTCTCCTCTCCTCTCCCCTGGCCTCAAGTCTCCTAAGATGGACTGTCCTCTCTCCTCTCCCCTGGTCTCTAGTCTCCTAAGATGGACTGTCCTCTCTCCTCTCCCCTGGTCTCTAGTCTCCTAAGATGGACTGTCCTCTCTCCTCTCCCCTGGTCTCTAGTCTCCTAAGATGGACTGTCCACTCTCCTCTCCTCTCCTCTCCCCTGGTCTCTAGTCTCCTAAGATGGACTGTCCACTCTCCTCTCCTCTCCCCTGGTCTCTAGTCTCCTAAGATGGACTGTCCTCTCTCCTCTCCCCTGGTCTCTAGTCTCCTAAGATGGACTGTCCACTCTCCTCTCCTCTCCTCTCCTCTCCTCTCCCCTGGTCTCTAGTCTCCTAAGATGGACTGTCCTCTCTCCTCTCCCCTGGTCTCTAGTCTCCTAAGATGGACTGTCCTCTCTCCTCTCCCCTGGCCTCTAGTCTCCTAAGATGGACTGTCCTCTCCCCTGGTCTCTAGTCTCCTAAGATGGACTGTCCTCTCTCCTCTCCCCTGGTCTCTAGTCTCCTAAGATGGACTGTCCTCTCTCCTCTCCCCTGGTCTCTAGTCTCCTAAGATGGACTGTCCACTCTCCTCTCCTCTCCTCTCCCCTGGTCTCTAGTCTCCTAAGATGGACTGTCCTCTCTCCTCTCCCCTGGTCTCTAGTCTCCTAAGATGGACTGTCCTCTCTCCTCTCCCCTGGTCTCTAATCACCTAAGATGGACTGTCCCCTCTCCTCTCCCCTGGTCTCTAGTCTCCTAAGATGAACTGTCCTCTCTCCTCTCCCCTGGCCTCTAGTCTCCTAAGATGGACTGTCCTCTCTCCTCTCCCCTGGTCTCTAATCACCTAAGATGGACTGTCCTCTCTCCTCTCCCCTGGTCTCTAGTCTCCTAAGATGGACTGTCCTCTCTCCTCTCCCCTGGTCTCTAATCACCTAAGATGGACTGTCCTCTCCCCTGGTCTCTAGTCTCCTAAGATGGACTGTCCTCTCTCCTCTCCCCTGGTCTCAAGTCTCCTAAGATGGACTGTCCTCTCCCCTGGTCTCTAGTCTCCTAAGATGGACTGTCCTCTCTCCTCTCCCCTGGTCTCTAGTCTCCTAAGATGGACTGTCCTCTCTCCTCTCCCCTGGTCTCTAGTCTCCTAAGATGGACTGTCCTCTCCCCTGGTCTCTAGTCTCCTAAGATGTCCTGTCCTCTCTCCTCTCCCCTGGTCTCTAGTCTCCTAAGATGGACTGTCCTCTCTCCTCTCTCCTGTTCTCTAATCACCTAAGATGGACTGTCCTCTCACCTGGTATCTAGGGACCTAAGATGGACTGTCCCCTCTCCTCTCCTCTCTTCTCCCCTGGTCTCTAGTCTCCTAAGATGGACAGTCCCCTCTCCTCTGGTCTCTAGTCTCCTAAGATGGACAGTCCCCTCTCCTCTCCCCCTGATCTCTAGGGACCTAAGATGGACTGTCCCCTCTCCTCTCCTCTCCTCTCCCCTGGTCTCTAGGGACCTAAGATGGACTGTCCCCTCTCCTCTCCTCTGGTCTCTAGTCTCCTAAGATGGACAGTCCCCTCTCCTCTCCTCTCCCCCTGGTCTCTAGGGACCTAAGATGGACTGTCCCCTCTCCTCTCCTCTGGTCTCTAGTCTCCTAAGATGGACAGTCCCCTCTCCTCTCCTCTCCCCCTGGTCTCTAGGGACCTAAGATGGACTGTCCCCTCTCCTCTCCTCTGGTCTCTAGTCTCCTAAGATGGACAGTCCCCTCTCCTCTCCTCTCCCCCTGGTCTCTAGGGACCTAAGATGGACTGTCCCCTCTCCTCTCCTCTGGTCTCTAGTCTCCTAAGATGGACAGTCCCCTCTCCTCTCCCCTGGTCTCTAGGGACCTAAGATGGACTGTCCCCTCTCCTCTCCTCTCCCCCTGGTCTCTAGGGACCTAAGATGGACTGTCCCCTCTCCTCTCCCCTGGTCTCTAGGGACCTAAGATGGACTGTCCCCTCTCCTCTCCTCTGGTTTCTAGTCTCCTAAGATGGACAGTCCCCTCTCCTCTCCTCTCCCCCTGGTCTCTAGGGACCTAAGATCAGGGATGGGCAACTGGGGGCCTGTGCAACTGAAGGCCCTCTGATCCATTTCCCCCCAAAACATTTACTTTCTCAGGGAAAATAAAGGTTGATTGATTATACATGTTAGTTGATAGGCTGTGTGTGTGTGTGTACATGTTTGATTGGTTTGTTGATTGAACTCTGACCTCTGATGCGACCTCCCAGTCGGGTCGTCCGTTGCTGTCCTTCAGCTCTACGTAGGGTTTCTCATGCACCCTGTTCAGGTCCTCATGGAGCCCGTCCAATAGGAAGGCCAGGAGCTCCTGACTGTCCTGCTGCTGGAAGCCGTTGAACCGCGGGGCGTACTTTGCTATTGTCCACTACAGGGGGCGGTAGTGAGACAACCACAGTCAACACAAACAGAACAATTCTGATATTTATTTTTTTTACACAAAATTGGTGTTTTGAGAGCCGATCTGATTGGTCAAATGACCAATTAGTGAAAATAAATATCCGAATCGGGCTGTGTAAAAGCAGCCATATGGAGTCAGTTTCAGGGGGGGGGGATTGTGGGGGGTGGGGGGGTAGAAACACAAAGTTAGAGGTAACAGAAGCACAGACATAACCACATATTAGTCAATTAATCCATGTGGAGTCAATAAGGCCAAAAATAAATTGGACAAGCTATTGTCCACTACAGGGGGGAGAATGGAAACAAAGAGAATAGCTTCCCAGACATCTACTTTACTATCGTCCACTACAGGGAGGAGAATGGAAACAAAGAGAATAGCTTCCCAGACATCTACTTTACTATCGTCCACTACAGGGGGGAGAATGGAAACAAAGAGAATAGCTTCCCAGACATCTACTTTACTATTGTCCACTACAGGGGGGAGAATGGAAACAAAGAGAATAGCTTCCCAGACATCTACTTTACTATCGTCCACTACAGGAAATGGAAACAAAGAGAATAGCTTCCCAGACATCTACTTTACTATTGTCCACTACAGGGGGGAGAATGGAAACAAAGAGAATAGCTTCCCAGACATCTACTTTACTATCGTCCACTACAGGGGGGAGAATGGAAACAAAGAGAATAGCTTCCCAGACATCTACTTTACTATTGTCCACTACAGGGGGAGAATGGAAACAAAGAGAATAGCTTCCCAGACATCTACTTTACTATCGTCCACTACAGGGGAGAATGGAAACAAAGAGAATAGCTTCCCAGACATCTACTTTACTATTGTCCACTACAGGGGGGAGAATGGAAACAAAGATAATAGCTTCCCAGACATCTACTTTACTATTGTCCACTACAGGGGGGAGAATGGAAACAAAGAGAATAGCTTCCCAGACATCTACTTTACTATCGTCCACTACAGGGAGGAGAATGGAAACAAAGAGAATAGCTTCCCAGACATCTACTTTACTATTGTCCACTACAGGGGGGAGAATGGAAACAAAGAGAATAGCTTCCCAGACATCTACTTTACTATCGTCCACTACAGGGGGGAGAATGGAAACAAAGAGAATAGCTTCCCAGACATCTACTTCACTATTGTCCACTACAGGGGGAGAATGGAAACAAAGAGAATAGCTTCCCAGACATCTACTTTACTATCGTCCACTACAGGGGGGAGAATGGAAACAAAGAGAATAGCTTCCCAGACATCTACTTTACTATCGTCCACTACAGGGGGCGAGAATGGAAACCAAGAGAATAGCTTCCCAGACATCTACTTTACTATCGTCCACTACAGGGGGAGAATGGAAACAAAGAGAATAGCTTCCCAGACATCTACTTTACTATTGTCCACTACAGGGGGGAGAATGGAAACAAAGAGAATAGCTTCCCAGACATCTACTTTACTATCGTCCACTACAGGGGGGAGAATGGAAACAAAGAGAATAGCTTCCCAGACATCTACTTTACTATTGTCCACTACAGGGGGGAGAATGGAAACAAAGAGAATAGCTTCCTAGACATCTACTTTACTATCGTCCACTACAGGGGGGAGAATGGAAACAAAGAGAATAGCTTCCCAGACATCTACTTTACTATTGTCCACTACAGGGGGGAGAATGGAAACAAAGAGAATAGCTTCCCAGACATCTACTTTACTATCGTCCACTACAGGAAATGGAAACAAAGAGAATAGCTTCCCAGACATCTACTTTACTATTGTCCACTACAGGAAATGGAAACAAAGAGAACAGCTTCCCAGACATCTACTTTACTATTGTCCACTACAGGGGGGAGAATGGAAACAAAGAGAATAGCTTCCCAGACATCTACTTTACTATCGTCCACTACAGGGGAGAATGGAAACAAAGAGAACAGCTTCCCAGACATCTACTTTACTATTGTCCACTACAGGGGGGAGAATGGAAACAAAGAGAATAGCTTCCCAGACATCTACTTTACTATCGTCCACTACAGGGGGGAGAATGGAAACAAAGAGAATAGCTTCCCAGACATCTACTTTACTATCGTCCACTACAGGGGGGAGAATGGAAACAAAGAGAATAGCTTCCCAGACATCTACTTTACTATCGTCCACTACAGGGGGGAGAATGGAAACAAAGAGAATAGCTTCCCAGACATCTACTTTACTATCGTCCACTACAGGGGAGAATGGAAACAAAGAGAATAGCTTCCCAGACATCTACTTTACTATCGTCCACTACAGGGGAGAATGGAAACAAAGAGAATAGCTTCCCAGACATCTACTTTACTATCGTCCACTACAGGGGGGAGAATGGAAACCAAGAGAATAGCTTCCCAGACATCTACTTTACTATCGTCCACTACAGGGGGGAGAATGGAAACAAAGAGAATAGCTTCCCAGACATCTACTTTACTATTGTCCACTACAGGGGAGAATGGAAACAAAGAGAATAGCTTCCCAGACATCTACTTTACTATCGTCCACTACAGGGGGGAGAATGGAAACAAAGAGAATAGCTTCCCAGACATCTACTTTACTATTGTCCACTACAGGGGGAGAATGGAAACAAAGAGAATAGCTTCCTAGACATCTACTTTACTATCGTCCACTACAGGGGAGAATGGAAACAAAGAGAATAGCTTCCCAGACATCTACTTTACTATTGTCCACTACAGGGGAGAATGGAAACAAAGAGAATAGCTTCCCAGACATCTACTTTACTATCGTCCACTACAGGAAATGGAAACAAAGAGAATAGCTTCCCAGACATCTACTTTACTATTGTCCACTACAGGAAATGGAAACAAAGAGAACAGCTTCCCAGACATCTACTTTACTATCGTCCACTACAGGGGGGAGAATGGAAACAAAGAGAACAGCTTCCCAGACATCTACTTTACTATTGTCCACTACAGGGGAGAATGGAAACAAAGAGAATAGCTTCCCAGACATCTACTTTACTATTGTCCACTACAGGGGGGAGAATGGAAACAAAGAGAATAGCTTCCCAGACATCTACTTTACTATCGTCCACTACAGGAAATGGAAACAAAGAGAATAGCTTCCCAGACATCTACTTTACTATTGTCCACTACAGGAAATGGAAACAAAGAGAACAGCTTCCCAGACATCTACTTTACTATTGTCCACTACAGGGGGGAGAATGGAAACAAAGAGAATAGCTTCCCAGACATCTACTTTACTATCGTCCACTACAGGGGGGAGAATGGAAACAAAGAGAATAGCTTCCCAGACATCTACTTTACTATTGTCCACTACAGGGGGGAGAATGGAAACAAAGAGAATAGCTTCCCAGACATCTACTTTACTATCGTCCACTACAGGGGGGAGAATGGAAACAAAGAGAATAGCTTCCCAGACATCTACTTTACTATCGTCCACTACAGGGGGAGAATGGAAACAAAGAGAATAGCTTCCCAGACATCTACTTTACTATCGTCCACTACAGGGGGGAGAATGGAAACAAAGAGAATAGCTTCCCAGACATCTACTTTACTATCGTCCACTACAGGGGAGAATGGAAACAAAGAGAATAGCTTCCCAGACATCTACTTTACTATCGTCCACTACAGGGGGGAGAATGGAAACAAAGAGAATAGCTTCCCAGACATCTACTTTACTATCGTCCACTACAGGGGAGAATGGAAACAAAGAGAATAGCTTCCCAGACATCTACTTTACTATCGTCCACTACAGGGGAGAATGGAAACAAAGAGAATAGCTTCCCAGACATCTACTTTACTATCGTCCACTACAGGGGAGAATGGAAACAAAGAGAATAGCTTCCCAGACATCTACTTTACTATCGTCCACTACAGGGGGGAGAATGGAAACAAAGAGAATAGCTTCCCAGACATCTACTTTACTATCGTCCACTACAGGGGGGAGAATGGAAACAAAGAGAATAGCTTCCCAGACATCTACTTTACTATCGTCCACTACAGGGGAGAATGGAAACAAAGAGAATAGCTTCCCAGACATCTACTTTACTATCGTCCACTACAGGGGGGAGAATGGAAACAAAGAGAATAGCTTCCCAGACATCTACTTTACTATCGTCCACTACAGGGGGAGAATGGAAACAAAGAGAATAGCTTCCCAGACATCTACTTTACTATCGTCCACTACAGGGGGGAGAATGGAAACAAAGAGAATAGCTTCCCAGACATCTACTTTACTATCGTCCACTACAGGGGGGAGAATGGAAACAAAGAGAATAGCTTCCCAGACATCTACTTTACTATCGTCCACTACAGGGGGGAGAATGGAAACAAAGAGAATAGCTTCCCAGACATCTACTTTACTATCGTCCACTACAGGGGGGAGAATGGAAACAAAGAGAATAGCTTCCCAGACATCTACTTTACTATCGTCCACTACAGGGGGGAGAATGGAAACAAAGAGAATAGCTTCCCAGACATCTACTTTACTATCGTCCACTACAGGGGGGAGAATGGAAACAAAGAGAATAGCTTCCCAGACCACTACTTTACTATCGTCCACTACAGGGGGGAGAATGGAAACAAAGAGAATAGCTTCCCAGACATCTACTTTACTATTGTCCACTACAGGGGGGAGAATGGAAACAAAGAGAATAGCTTCCCAGACATCTACTTTACTATCGTCCACTACAGGGGGGAGAATGGAAACAAAGAGAATAGCTTCCCAGACCACTACTTTACTATTGTCCACTACAGGGGGGAGAATGGAAACAAAGAGAATAGCTTCCCAGACATCTACTTTACTATCGTCCACTACAGGGGGGAGAATGGAAACAAAGAGAATAGCTTCCCAGACATCTACTTTACTATCGTCCACTACAGGGGGGAGAATGGAAACAAAGAGAATAGCTTCCCAGACCACTACTTTACTATTGTCCACTACAGGGGAGAATGGAAACAAAGAGAATAGCTTCCCAGACATCTACTTTACTATCGTCCACTACAGGGGGGAGAATGGAAACAAAGAGAATAGCTTCCCAGACATCTACTTTACTGTAGTCCACTACAGGGGGGAGAATGGAAACAAAGAGAATAGCTTCCCAGACATCTACTTTACTATTGTCCACTACAGGGGGGAGAATGGAAACAAAGAGAATAGCTTCCCAGACATCTACTTTACTATCGTCCACTACAGGGGGGAGAATGGAAACAAAGAGAATAGCTTCCCAGACATCTACTTTACTGTAGTCCACTACAGGGGGGAGAATGGAAACAAAGAGAATAGCTTCCCAGACATCTACTTTACTATCGTCCACTACAGGGGGAGAATGGAAACAAAGAGAATAGCTTCCCAGACATCTACTTTACTATCGTCCACTACAGGGGGAGAATGGAAACAAAGAGAATAGCTTCCCAGACATCTACTTTACTATTGTCCACTACAGGGGAGAATGGAAACAAAGAGAATAGCTTCCCAGACATCTAATTTACTATTGTCCACTACAGGGGAGAATGGAAACAAAGAGAATAGCTTCCCAGACATCTACTTTACTATTGTCCACTACAGGGGGGAGAATGGAAACAAAGAGAATAGCTTCCCAGACATCTACTTTACTATCGTCCACTACAGGGGGGAGAATGGAAACAAAGAGAATAGCTTCCCAGACATCTACTTTACTATTGTCCACTACAGGGGGGAGAATGGAAACAAAGAGAATAGCTTCCCAGACATCTACTTTACTATCGTCCACTACAGGGGAGAATGGAAACAAAGAGAATAGCTTCCCAGACATCTACTTTACTATCGTCCACTACAGGGGAGAATGGAAACAAAGAGAATAGCTTCCCAGACATCTACTTTACTATCGTCCACTACAGGGGGAGAATGGAAACAAAGAGAATAGCTTCCCAGACATCTACTTTACTATTGTCCACTACAGGGGGAGAATGGAAACAAAGAGAATAGCTTCCCAGACATCTACTTTACTATCGTCCACTACAGGGGAGAATGGAAACAAAGAGAATAGCTTCCCAGACATCTACTTTACTATCGTCCACTACAGGGGGGAGAATGGAAACAAAGAGAATAGCTTCCCAGACATCTACTTTACTATTGTCCACTACAGGGGGGAGAATGGAAACAAAGAGAATAGCTTCCCAGACATCTACTTTACTATTGTCCACTACAGGGGGGAGAATGGAAACAAAGAGAATAGCTTCCCAGACATCTACTTTACTATTGTCCACTACAGGGGAGAATGGAAACAAAGAGAATAGCTTCCCAGACATCTACTTTACTATCGTCCACTACAGGGGGGAGAATGGAAACAAAGAGAATAGCTTCCCAGACATCTACTTTACTATTGTCCACTACAGGGGGGAGAATGGAAACAAAGAGAATAGCTTCCCAGACATCTACTTTACTATTGTCCACTACAGGGGGAGAATGGAAACAAAGAGAATAGCTTCCCAGACATCTACTTTACTATCGTCCACTACAGGGGGGAGAATGGAAACAAAGAGAATAGCTTCCCAGACATCTACTTTACTATCGTCCACTACAGGGGGAGAATGGAAACAAAGAGAATAGCATCCCAGACATCTACTTTACTATTGTCCACTACAGGGGGGAGAATGGAAACAAAGAGAATAGCTTCCCAGACATCTACTTTACTATTGTCCACTACAGGGGAGAATGGAAACAAAGAGAATAGCTTCCCAGACATCTACTTTACTATCGTCCACTACAGGGGAGAATGGAAACAAAGAGAATAGCTTCCCAGACATCTACTTTACTATTGTCCACTACAGGGGAGAATGGAAACAAAGAGAATAGCTTCCCAGACATCTACTTTACTATTGTCCACTACAGGGGGAGAATGGAAACAAAGAGAATAGCTTCCCAGACATCTACTTTACTATCGTCCACTACAGGGGGGAGAATGGAAACAAAGAGAATAGCTTCCCAGACATCTACTTTACTATTGTCCACTACAGGGGAGAATGGAAACAAAGAGAATAGCTTCCCAGACATCTACTTTACTGTCGTCCACTACAGGGGAGAATGGAAACAAAGAGAATAGCTTCCCAGACATCTACTTTACTATCGTCCACTACAGGGGAGAATGGAAACAAAGAGAATAGCTTCCCAGACATCTACTTTACTATCGTCCACTACAGGGGGAGAATGGAAACAAAGAGAATAGCTTCCCAGACATCTACTTTACTATTGTCCACTACAGGGGGGAGAATGGAAACAAAGAGAATAGCTTCCCAGACATCTACTTTACTATCGTCCACTACAGGGGGGAGAATGTGTCTTCAGTAAGTACATTGAGTAGCCAGCCAGGAGACTTCCAATTCTCTCCTCTCTCTCTTCCCCCCCTCTCCCCTCTCTCTCTTCCCCCCCCTCTCCCCTCTCTCTCTTCCCCCCCTCTCCCTCTTCCCCCCCTCTCCCCTCTCTCTCTTCCCCCCCTCTCCCCTCTCTCTTCCCCCTCTCCCCTCTCTCTTCCCCCTCTCCCCTCTCCCTCTTCCCCCCCTCTCCCCTCTCCCTCTTCCCCCTCTCCCCTCTCCCTCTTCCCCCTCCCTCTTCCCCCCTCTCCCCTCTCCCTTTTCCCCCTCTCCCCTCTCCCTCTTCCCCCTCCCTCTTCCCCCCCTCTCCCCTCTCCCTCTTCCCCCCTCTCCCTCTCTCTCTTCCCCCCTCTCTTCCCCCCTCTCCCTCTCTCTCTTCCCCCCCTCTCCCTCTCTCTCTTCCCCCTCTCTCTCTTCCCCCCCTCTCCCCTCTCTCTCTTCCCCCCCTCTCCCTCTCTCTCTTCCCCCTCTCCCCTCTCTCTTCCCCCCCCTCCCTCTCTCTCTTTCCCCCTCTCCCTCTCTCTCTTTCCCCCCTCTCCCTCTCTCTCTTCCCCCCCTCTCCCCTCTCTCTCTTCCCCCTCTCTCTCTTCCCCCCTCTCCCTCTCTCTCTTCCCCCTCTCTCTCTTTCCCCCTCTCCCCTCTCTCTCTTCCCCCTCTCTCTCTTCCCCCCCTCTCCCCTCTCTCTCTTCCCCCCCCCTCTCCCTCTCTCTCTTCCCCCCTCTCCCCCTCTCTCTCTTCCCCCCTCTCCCCTCTCTCTCTTCCCCCACTAGCCTCTGGTACATCCTAATGACTTGATACCATCTGAAATACACAGCGAAATTATGGAATACTTTAATGACTTTTATCTCCCAAATCGGTACAAATTGTTATGGTATAGAGTAGAAATTGATACGACTTTTACAATTTAAATGATTGAAAATGTACGATTTCAGTGTATTGTTAGTTGTTTTGGAGATCGTCTAGGTCTATATGATCTATTATATCTATGATCTATAGACTATTTTCTAAGTAAGATAACCTTTAACATAAAACCTTTATTTTCTTGAGATTACAGTCATTTTTCCAGTTCTACTGCAACATATGAATGGCCACAATGATGTTTGTCCTTCATATTATGTTTATTGGCTCTGCTGCTTTGTAAGAATTTGTTTTTATTAATTAACTCACTTGCCTAGTTGCGTAGTTAAATTTAAAAATTATAAAATCATGACATTAGCTTTTAAAATCATGACATTAGCTTTTAAAATCATGACATTAGCTTTTTAAATCATGACATTAGCTTTTAAAATCATGACATTAGCTTTTTAAATCATCACATTAGCTTTTAAAATCATGACATTAGCTTTTAAAATCATCACATTAGCTTTTAAAATCATGACATTAGCTTTTAAAATCATCACATTAGCTTTTAAAATCATGACATTAGCTTTTAAAATCATGACATTAGCTCTTAAAATCATGACATTAGCTTTTAAAATCATGACATTAGCTTTTTAAATCATCACATTAGCTTTTAAAATCATGACATTAGCTTTTTAAATCATGACATTAGCTTTTAAAATCATGACATTAGCTTTTCGAACCTTTAATCAGTATTATTTGTATCATATTTAGGACGACAATGAGGATCTCCTCTATCTACTGTTCCGGCAGTGAGGACAGACCATCGGCAAGCTACAAAGCTACATAGTACAAGCTACTGTCCCACTACAGGGAGTAAGGAAATCCCATCCACTGTTGTTGTGACGATCCATGCCGGGATTTATAACCCACCCGGAGTTTGAGAGGAGCAACGTTCTTCTGTGTTCCACTCCACAGCTCCATCAGCAGGTCTCCGTAGCATTTAGCCATGTGACCTCGCATCCCGATGGGGTTGGTCCTGGACACACAAAATAACAAAGTCAGTAATGCTATTGATAAAATAATGTATATGTTGAAAGATAATGATAAAATAATTCCACTCTGAAACCTTATAATTGTATGAAATTTGATTAGAATCGTACAATTATAATCTGATGTTGTGTGTAGTTTTAGTCAGAATTAGATTAAACAATGTATCTGTATAGTGGAAAAACACAGACTGTCTGAGCGAGGCGTAGCTTAGGATTTGAACTTCTATGTGTGTGCCGAAGAAAAACAAACAGAACAGTTCAACTGTGTTTGGACCGACCTGGCTAGGCCTCTGAGGAATTTATGATAGCATTGGGAGTACTTCTCAAGGTCTCCCTAATCTCGGGAGAATGGAACTGTCGGCTAGGTAGTGATACACAGTGGTGAGAACTATGGAGAAGGATAAAACCTACTGTCTGTGTGGAAGTATGTGCACAGCTATAAAATGGATGTCTTTGTATAATGGACGGGAGAACGTTCTCATGAAAAAAACACTGTACTCTCTTTTTGCATAAGCTGAGTCTTTCACTAATTATTATTAAACCCATGGTTTTACAGACCTCGGGGATTGGTCAGAGATATTGATTGTCAGTTATTATCATTGGGATTGAAAATTCTTGTGACAGCTATCCAACAAGCCGTTCACCTTTTCACGGACGCACACAGGGACGCACACACACACAGGGACGCACACACACAGGGACACACACACACACAGAGACACACACACACACACAGGGACACACACACACAGGGACACACACACACAGGGACACACACACACAGGGACACACACACACAGGGACACACACAGGGACACACACAGGGACACACACACACACAGGGACACACACACAGGGACACACACACACAGGGACACACACACACTTAGGGACACACACACACACAGGGACACACACAGGGACACACACGGACACACACAGGGACACACACACACACACACACACAGGGACACACACAGAGAAACACACACAGGGACACACACAGAGAGACACACACAGGGACACACACACACACACACACAGGGACACACACACACACACACACACACACACACACACACACACACACACACACACACACACACACACACACACACACACACACACACACACACACACACACACACACACCTGTTGAGTTCATAGAGGTGTCTTCCTGAGATGAAGTAGTCAGTGAGAGGCGTGGTGTTGCTCACACACTGGATACTAGAGTTCATAAAGCACGTGTTGCCTAGGTTACTGAGGCCCGTGGCACCCTTCTCCGTAGCAACTGGGGGGGGGGGGACATGTACAGTATTACATACATGTTTGAAAGGTTTTAGGAGAGAAGGGGAGGAAGGTTAGAGACATAAATGTAACCTTAAATACTGAAAGGGAAAGCTCTTGATAACTGCATTGTAAATGTATGTAACCGATGTACTGGTAGAAGGTAGCTGTGACTGTAAAGTGGGACGACGACGATGACGATGACGCACCTTTATGTCGGTCCATTGTACTGCTGTTAGCGATGAAGGACATCTCTTCTGGCCAACTCATGTCTTTGTTCCGAACTAATAACAACACAAGATGAAGGTTTTTACACATCGATGCCAGGATTACAGCAGTAAAGACGCGTTTACTTTTAAATCTTCTCTTTTTCAAAATCTGAAATATTCCAGTCAGTCCAGTTGTTGTGTTTTATTTACATTTCAACACACCCGGCAAACTCAGCAGTCAGATAACATTTTAATTACTGTGCTGAAAAGTTGTTTATTTTTCATTTTTAATTTTACCCCCTTTTCTCCCCAATTTCCTGGTATCCAATTGTTAGTAGCTACTATCTTGTCTCATCGCTACAACTCCCGTACGGACTCGGGAGAGACGAAGGTTGAAAGTCATGCGTCCTCCGATACACAACCCAACCAAGTCGCACTGCTTCTTAACACAGTGTGCATCCAACCCGGCAGCCAGCTGCACCAATGTGTCGGAGGAAACACCGTGCACCTGGCGACCTTGGTTAGCGCGCACTGCGCCCGGCCCGCTACAGGAGTCGCTGGTGCGTGATGAGACAAGGACATCCCTACCGACCAAGCCCTCCCAAACCCGGACGACGCTAGGCCAATTGTGCGTCGCCCCACGGACCTCCCGGTCGCGGCCGGTTACGACAGAGTCTGGGCGCCAACCCAGGGACTCTGATGGCACAGCTGGCGCTGCAGTACAGCGCTCTTAACCACTGCACCACCCGGGAGGCCGAAAAGTCGTTTTGAACGTACCTTCGATAACTAAGTGCTGCTCGTCCTGGATCTTCAGGCCCTCCAGAGTGTGGTCCTCGTCATCGAGCAGGGTCAGACAGTTCTGGGGGGGGAGGAGAACCGGGTCAGACAGTTCTGGGGGAGGAGAACCGGGTCAGACAGTTCTGGGGGGAGGAGAACCGGGTCAGACAGTTCTGGGGGGAGGAGAACCGGGTCAGACAGTTCTGGGGGAGGAGAACCGGGTCAGACAGTTCTGGGGGGGGAGGAGAACCGGGTCAGACAGTTCTGGGGGTTGGAGAACCGGGTCAGACAGTTCTGGGAGGGGAGGAGAACCGGGTCAGACAGTTCTGGGGGGGGAGGAGAACCGGGTCAGACAGTTCTGGGAGGGAGGAGAACCGGGTCAGACAGTTCTGGGGGGAGGAGAACCGGGTCAGACAGTTCTGGGGGAGGAGAACCGGGTCAGACAGTTCTGGGGGAGGAGAACCGGGTCAGACAGTTCTGGGGGGAGGAGAACCGGGTCAGACAGTTCTGGGGGGAGGAGAACCGGGTCAGACAGTTCTGGGGGAGGAGAACCGGGTCAGACAGTTCTGGGGGTTGGAGAACCGGGTCAGACAGTTCTGGGGGGAGGAGAACCGGGTCAGACAGTTCTGGGGGGAGGAGAACCGGGTCAGACAGTTCTGGGGGAGGAGAACCGGGTCAGACAGTTCTGGGGGGAGGAGAACCGGGTCAGACAGTTCTGTGGGGAGGTTTGGATAAGAGGTCAACATCCGCAAGTTTATATTTTATCATGTCACCGTAGTATCACTTATAAAATGTAGTGGCCAACATGTGATAGTTGCTCCACACACACACACACACACACAGACACACACACACACACACACACACACACACACACCTGGCTCACACACACACACACACACACACACACACACACACACACACACACACACACACACACACACACACACACACACACACACACACACACACACACACACACACACACACACACACACACACACACACACACACACACACACCTGGCTGTTGTAGAGCCACAGCCTCATGTCCTCGTCTTTGATGCGTAGCCTCCGAGACAGGTACAGGTGGATGTCCCTGATGGTGCCCACACGGCTGAAACAGCCTGTATAGGCCAGGACACGCTTCAGAGGAGCGTTGGGGGAGGGCACGTTACCTGGAGGGGGAGGAGGAGGGAGGAGAGAGGGGGAGGGAGAGAGGGCGAGGGAGAGAGAGAGGGGGAGGGAGAGAGAGAGGGGGAGGGAGAGGGAGGAGAGAGGGGGAGGGAGTGAGAGAGGGGGAGGGAGAGAGAGAGGGGGAGGGAGAGAGAGAGGGGGAGGGAGAGGGAGTGAGAGAGGGGGAGGGAGAGAGAGAGGGGGAGGGAGAGGGGCGAGGGGAGAGAGAGGGGGAGGGAGTGAGAGAGGGGAGGGAGAGAGAGAGGGGGAGGGAGTGAGAGAGGGGGGAGGGAGTGAGAGAGGGGGAGGGAGGAGAGAGGGGGAGGGAGGAGAGAGGGGGAGGGAGAGAGGGCGAGGGGGAGAGAGAGGGGGAGGGAGGAGGAGGGGGGAGGGAGTGAGAGAGGGGGAGGGAGAGAGGGCGAGGGAGAGAGAGAGGGAGAGAGGGGGGAGAGAGGGGAGGGAGAGGGGGAGGAGGGATAGAGGAGAGAGGGGGAGAGAGAGAGGGGAGAGGGGGAGGAGGGATAGAGGAGAGAGGGGGAGAGAGAGAGGGGAGAGAGGGGGAGGAGGGATAGAGGAGAGAGAGAGGGGAGAGGGGAGAGAGAGAGGGGGGGGGGAGGAGGGATAGAGGAGAGAGGGGAAGAGAGAGAGGGGAGAGGGGGAGGAGGGATAGAGGAGAGAGGGGGAGAGAGAGGGGAGAAGGAGAACACTCCAGCCTTTAATGAACTATAAACTCATCAGAATTACTGAAAAGTTCTGTAATATTGTAAATACTATTGTCACCCAGACTCACATGAACTTTAAGAAAATTAGTTAATTAAATCAACACATTATTACAAGAGATAAAGAATAGTTCAGCTCGTGTAGGATTAGGTGTAAGGAAGCAGCAAGAAAGGGTGTTTTCAGATTAGGTCATTTAATTAATACAGAGTCATTACATTAAAAAAGCCTCCGATCAAAAAGGCAACAAAATCTATATTAGTTTCAGTTAATAAACAATTAATAAAAAACAAAATGGAACTTATTATTATTGATTTGAAAAGTAAAAAATAAAAAATCTTAATATGTGATAGGTTGGTAATGCTTGTATGTTTGAAAGCAAACAGAAAGGGGAAATGAAAAGCCACCCATTCTCCCAGCAGCAGAGCCTTGCTCTTTGGTCAGTGTGTCACCAATGATTGTGGGTGAGATTCCCGCTGAGGCCACCCATGCGTCACATGTATGCAGCATGACTAAGATAATGGTGTTATCTATATATCTGCTAAATGGTATGTATTATGTGTGGTTTTATCTCTTTGCCTGGTCAGCTGGTATTTGTGATCGGAGCCAAGCTAACTCCTCTGGGCCAGACATCTGATGGAGTGGTGATCTAATCAGACCGGTGCAGCGCTCTGTCTCAGTGCCTCCGCACTGAGCTCTAATGTCTCGCAGTGCCCCCGCGCTGAGCTCTAATGTCTCGCAGTGCCTCCGCGCTGAGCTCTAATGTCTCGCAGTGCCTCCGCGCAGCGCTCTAATGTCTCGCAGTGCCCCCGCGCTGAGCTCTAATGTCTCACAGTGCCCCCGTGCTGAGCTCTAATGTCTCACAGTGCCCCGTGCTGAGCTCTAATGTATCACAGTGCCCCCGTGCTGAGCTCTAATGTCTCACAGTGCCCCCGTGCTGAGCTCTAATGTCTCACAGTGCCCCCGTGCTGAGCTCTGTCTCACAGTGCCCCCGTGCTGAGCTCTAATGTCTCACAGTGCCCCCGTGCTGAGCTCTAATGTCTCACAGTGCCCCCGTGCTGAGCTCTAATGTCTCACAGTGCCCCCGTGCTGAGCTCTAATGTCTCACAGTGCCCCCGTGCTGAGCTCTAATGTCTCACAGTGCCCCCGTGCTGAGCTCTAATGTCTCACAGTGCCCCGTGCTGAGCTCTAATGTCTCACAGTGCCCCCGTGCTGAGCTCTAATGTCTCACAGTGCCCCCGTGCTGAGCTCTAATGTCTCACAGTGCCCCCGTGCTGAGCTCTAATGTCTCACAGTGCCCCCGTGCTGAGCTCTAATGTCTCACAGTGCCCCCGTGCTGAGCTCTAATGTCTCACAGTGCCCCCGTGCTGAGCTCTAATGTCTCACAGTGCCCCCGTGCTGAGCTCTAATGTCTCACAGTGCCCCCGTGCTGAGCTCTAATGTCTCACAGTGCCCCCGTGCTGAGCTCTAATGTCTCACAGTGCCCCCGTGCTGAGCTCTAATGTCTCACAGTGCCCCCGTGCTGAGCTCTAATGTCTCACAGTGCCCCTGTGCTGAGCTCTAATGTCTCACAGTGCCCCCGTGCTGAGCTCTAATGTCTCACAGTGCCTCCGTGCTGAGCTCTAATGTCTCACAGTGCCTCTGTGCTGAGCTCTAATGTCTCACAGTGCCTCTGTGCTGAGCTCTAATGTCTCACAGTGCCTCTGTGCTGAGCTCTAATGTCTCACAGTGCCTCTGTGCAGCGCTCTGTCTCACAGTGCCTCTGTGCTGAGCTCTAATGTCTCACAGTGCCTCTGTGCTGAGCTCTAATGTCTCACAGTGCCTCTGTGCTGAGCTCTAATGTCTCACAGTGCCTCTGTGCAGCGCTCTGTCTCACAGTGCCTCTGTGCAGCTCTCTAATGTCTCACAGTGTCTCCCACAGTGCCTCCGTGCAGCGCTCTGTCTCACAGTCCATTATAACAGCATGATTAGGGGTGGACCAGTCCATTATAACAGAATGATTAGGGGTGGACCAGTCCATTATAACAGCATGATTAGGGGTGGACCAGTCCATTATAACAGCATGATTAGGGGTGGACCAGTCCATTATAACAGCATGATTAGGGGTGGACCAGTCCATTATAACAGCATGATTTGGGGTGGACCAGTCCATTATAACAGCATGATTAGGGGTGGACCAGTCCATTATAACAGCATGATTAGGGGTGGACCAGTCCATTATAACAGCATGATTAGGGGTGGACCAGTCCATTATAACAGACTGATTAGGGGCCGGACCAGTCCATTATAACAGCATGATTAGGGGCCGGACCAGTCCATTATAACAGCATGATTAGGGGTGGACCAGTCCATTATAACAGCATGATTAGGGGCCGGACCAGTCCATTTTAACAGCATGATTAGGGGCAGGATCAGTCCATTATAACAGCATGATTAGGGGCCGGACCAGTCCATTATAACAGCATGATTAGGGGCCGGACCAGTCCATTATAACAGAATGATTAGGGGCAGGACCAGTCCATTATAACAGCATGATTAGGGGTGAACCAGTCCATTATAACAGCATGATTAGGGGTGGACCAGTCCATTATAACAGCATGATTAGGGGTGGACCAGTCCATTATAACAGCATGATTAGGGGTGGACCAGTCCATTATAACAGCATGATTAGGGGCCGGACCAGTCCATTATAACAGAATGATTAGGGGTGGACCAGTCCATTATAACAGCATGATTAGGGGTGGACCAGTCCATTATAACAGCATGATTAGGGGCCGGACCAGTCCATTATAACAGCATGATTAGGGGTGGACCAGTCCATTATATCAGCATGATTAGGGGTGGACCAGTCCATTATATCAGCATGATTAGGGGCCGGACCAGTCCATTATAACAGCATGATTAGGGGTGGACCAGTCCATTATAACAGCATGATTAGGGGTGAACTACAGTAGTAGCGTTTGTTGGCTCCTAGCAGGCTGTCTCTCTTTCTTGCTGCAGGCTTACGTTACCTCGGGGGAGATGCTGGGGGAACATTCTCAGGCTGGTCATACCCATGTTAACCCAGATGTTGGACTGGGGGGTGCGTGTGGCGGGCTGCTGCCGCAGGAAGAGGAGGTAGCGTGGGAAGAGCTCCAGCTCAGCTCGGCCTGTTGTCGTCTGCTGGATCACCTGGGAAAAGGGAGAGGAGGAAAAGCATTCAACAATTACCTCTAAGGGCTGAACCCTAACTTCAGGTACACACACACACACACACACACACCACACACACACACACACACACACACCCCCCACACACCACACACCACACACCACACACCACACACCTAAAAAGTTCACAAAAATCATCCACAATAGTTTAAAAATCACTCGAGCTAGACCCAGTCCTCAAGCAGACCATCCATGGCACAAGTGTCAATCTCATTCCACCGAGGGCAGAGTGTCTGCTGGTTCTCGTTCCTCCCTTGTCCTTAAATCGGTGAATTAAAGGTCACTAATTAGTAAGGAACTCCCCTCACCTGGTCGTCAACGTCTTAACTCGAACGGAAAACACTAAAACCTGCAGACACTAGACCCATGGGTGTGACACCCCTGATCTATGGTTTAGTGAAAGACCACAACACAACCATCCCTTACACTATCTATGGTTCAGTGATAGTGTCAGGGATGGTTGTGGTCTATCTATGGTACAGTGATAGTGTCAGGGATGGTTGTGGTCTATCTATGGTTCAGTGATAGTGTAAGGGATAGTTGTGGTCTATCTATGGGTCAGTGATAGTGTCAGGGATGGTTGTGGTCTATCTATGGTTCAGTGATAGTGTCAGGGATAGTTTTGGCAGACATTTTGTCAGCTAATTATTGTCATGTAGGTTATATCCTTCCTGTTTGGCCCTGTCCGGGGGTGTCCTCGGATGGGGCCACAGTGTCTCCTGACCCCTCCTGTCTCAGCCTCCAGTATTTATGCTGCAGTAGTTTATGTGTCGGGGGGCTTGGGTCAGTTTGTTATATCTGGAGTACTTCTCCTGTCCTATTCGGTGTCCTGTGTGAATCTAAGTGTGCGTTCTCTAATTCTCTCCTTCTCTCTTTCTTTCTCTCTCTCGGAGGACCTGAGCCCTAGGACCATGCCCCAGGACTACCTGACATGATGACTCCTTGCTGTCCCCAGTCCACCTGGCCGTGCTGCTGCTCCAGTTTCAACTGACCTGAGCCCTAGGACCATGCCCCAGGACTACCTGACATGATGACTCCTTGCTGTCCCCAGTCCACCTGGCCATGCTGCTGCTCCAGTTTCAACTGTTCTGCCTTATTATTATATGACCATGCTGGTCATTTATGAACATTTGAACATCTTGGCCATGTTCTGTTATAATCTCTACCCGGCACAGCCAGAAGAGGACTGGCCACCCCACATAGCCTGGTTCCTCTCTAGGTTTCTTCCTAGGTTTTGGCCTTTCTAGGGAGTTTTTCCTAGCCACCGTGCTGCTACACCTGCATTGCTTGCTGTTTGGGGTTTTAGGCTGGGTTTCAGTACAGCACTTTAAGATATCAGCTGATGTACGAAGGGCTATATAAATAAATTTGATTTGATTTGATGTAAAAGACATTGTTTTTCTGCCATGCGTAATATCCGTTAGGCTATGTATTATATAATGGCACAACCATTATTTTAACTCAGGGTTTTTTCCCCGACAGGCCCAGAAGTTTATGAATATGCATAAACGAATATGCTTATGGGTGTTTTGAGCGAATCATCACGTTAGAAAGCTCTGTCCATTTCGTTGTGATAGGCTTAGAAACAACATCCACAACAACCATGTTTCCCACTCAGTTTCAACCTGTTGTTGAACTTCTTTCTTCAAATGAATCATTAAACAGTGTTTTAAATAAGTGTTTGTTTTAAATAAGTGTTTGACGAGATTTTCCATCTCCTTTGCATTGATGTCAGAGTGGTTAGAGGGACAGTAGAGCCCTGAGTACCTGGCCATTAGGACCTGATGGTCGTTAGAGCCCTGAGTACCAGGCCATTAGGACCTGATGGTCGTTAGAGCCCTGATTACCAGGCCATAAGGACCTGATGGTCGTTAGAGCCCTGAGTACCTGGCCATCAGGACGGTAATATGGTCACCGCAACAGTCCTAGTTGGGGTTGTGTTGTGGTCCATCTACAGTCAATCGTGCGAGGGGTGGCTGTGCTGTGGTCCATCGTGTGAGGGGTGGTTGTGTTGTGGTCCATAGTGTGAGGGGTGGTTGTGTTGTGGTCCATCGTGTGAGGGGTGGTTGTGTTGTGGTCCATAGTGTGAGGGGTGGTTGTGTTGTGGTCCATCGTGTGAGGGGTGGTTGTGTTGTGGTCCATAGTGTGAGGGGTGGTTGTGTTGTGGTCCATAGTGTGAGGGGTGGTTGTGTTGTGGTCCATCGTGTGAGGGGTGGTTGTGTTGTGGTCCATAGTGTGAGGGGTGGTTGTGTTGTGGTCCATAGTGTTGGGGGTGGTTGTGTTGTGGTCCATAGTGTTGGGGGGGGGTCGTGTTGTGGTCCATAGTGTTGGGGGGGTCGTGTTGTGGTCCATCGTGTGAGGGGTGGTTGTGTTGTGGTCCATAGTGTGAGGGGTGGTCGTGTTGTGGTCCATCGTGTGAGGGGTGGTCGTGTTGTGGTCCATCGTGTGAAGGGTGGTTGTGTTGTGGTCCATAGTGTTGGGGTGGTTGTGTTGTGGTCCATCGTGTGAGGGGTGGTTGTGTTGTGGTCCATCGTGTCAGGGGTGGTTGTGTTGTGGTCCATAGTGTTGGGGGGGGTCGTGTTGTGGTCCATAGTGTTGGGGGGGGTCGTGTTGTGGTCCATAGTGTTGGGGGGGGGGTCGTGTTGTGGTCCATAGTGTGAGGGGTGGTCGTGTTGTGGTCCATCGTGTGAGGGGTGGTTGTGTTGTGGTCCATAGTGTGAGGGGTGGTCGTGTTGTGGTCCATCGTGTGAGGGGTGGTTGTGTTGTGGTCCATCGTGTGAGCGGTGGTTGTGTTGTGGTCCATAGTGTGAGGGGTGGTCGTGTTGTGGTCCATAGTGTTGGGGTGGTTGTGTTGTGGTCCATAGTGTGAGGGGTGGTTGTGTTGTGGTCCATAGCGTTGGGGGGGTCGTGTTGTGGTCCATCGTGTGAGGGGTGGTTGTGTTGTGGTCCATAGTGTGAGGGGTGGTTGTGTTGTGGTCCATAGTCTTGGGGGGGTTGTGTTGTGGTCCATAGTGTGAGGGGTGGTTGTGTTGTGGTCCATAGTGTGAGGGGTGGTCGTGTTGTGGTCCATAGTGTGAGGGGTGGTTGTGTTGTGGTCCATAGTGTGAGTGGTGGTTGTGTTGTGGTCCATAGTGTGAGGGGTGGTTGTGTTGTGGCCCATTGTGTGAGGGGTGGTTATGTTGTGGTCCATCGTGTGAGGGGTGGTTGTGTTGTGGTCCATAGTGTGAGGGGTGGTTGTGTTGTGGTCCATAGTGTGAGGGGTGGTTGTGTTGTGGTCCATAGTGTGAGGGGTGGTTGTGTTGTGGTCCATAGTGTGAGGGGTGGTTGTGTTGTGGTCCATAGTGTGAGGGGTGGTTGTGTTGTGGTCCATAGTGTGAGGGGTGGTCGTGTTGTGGTCCATAGTGTGAGGGGTGGTTGTGTTGTGGTCCATAGTGTTGGGGTGGTTGTGTTGTGGTCCATAGTGTGAGGGGTGGTTGTGTTGTGGTCCATAGTGTGAGGGGTGGTCGTGTTGTGGTCCATAGTGTGAGGGGTGGTTGTGTTGTGGTCTATAGTGTGAGGGGTGGTTGTGTTGTGGTCTATAGTGTGAGGGGTGGTTGTGTTGTGGTCCATCGTGTGAGGGGTGGTTGTGTTGTGGTCCATCGTGTGAGGGGTGGTTGTGTTGTGGTCCATCCGTACCGGTCGTGGCAGGCTGAGGTTGGCTCCATACCAGTGGAACAGCGCCCTCCACACCGGCTCTGGCACCGTCTCAAAGTCTCTGCCCGCCACCAGCTGTAGGGACTGCTTCAGCCGGCCTCCCTCCATGGTCAATGAGGGGGCCTGGGGGGGTACAGGAGAGGGACAGGGGGTCAGAGGAGGACACGAATAAAACACATGACCTTCTCCTCCACTACTGAAGATGGATATACACAGGACATGCCTAATGTCTGGCCGTATCGTCACGGAGCTCAGAGATAAGACCATGGCCAGGAGGACAGAGAGACAGAGCCCAAATTTGAAACTCCTATTCAAGGTTTCAGAGACCTCTCTGATGAGAATAGGCTACCCGTCCTGTTGGGGGAGGACGCAGAGAGCTGTGGGTTGGCAGCGCACTATGAAGGCGAGGGACAGTGTCTGGCAGACCAATAAACATGCACATGTCCTCTTTGCCATTGTTAATTGTATGGTTATTTTTACCCTTGGTTATTGTTGTTAATGTTGTCCCGTTGACAATATTGATAGACAGACAGACAGAGCCAGACAGACAGACAGACAGGCAGACAGAGCCAGACAGACACACAGACAGAGCCAGACAGACAGACAGACAGGCAGACAGAGCCAGACAGACACACAGACAGAGCCAGACAGACACACAGACAGAGACACAGACAGACAGAGACACAGACAGACAGAGACACAGACAGACAGACAGAGACACAGAGACACAGACAGAGACACAGACAGACAGACAGAGACACAGACAGACAGAGACAGACAGAGCCAGACAGACAGACAGACAGAGACACAGAGACACAGACACACAGAGCCACAGACAGAGCCACACAGACAGACAGAGAAACAGAGAAACAGACAGACAGAGAAACAGACAGACAGACAGACAGACAGAGAAACAGACAGACAGACAGACAGAGAAACAGACAGAGAAACAGAGAAACAGACAGACAGACAGACAGACAGACAGACAGACAGACAGACAGACAGACAGACAGACAGACAGACAGACAGATGGTTGGATGGAATAAAAACATTTTCTCCTTGAACTTAAATCAACAACTTGATGTTGGAAAATGTACAAGACGATGTATTAGATGTAACCACTATATAATATAGGGGGCAAAAACACACCTTCATGGGGTCTGTGTTGACCAGGGGCTGGTTGTCGATGGCTCCAGGCCTCTGAGCTGCCAGCTGGGACTGAGAGAGGGAGGGGATGTGGCCGTTGGCCCCGGAGAAACACTGGTTGTTGTCCGACACGTTGTGTTGCCGGGCAAAACAGATCTCTGTGGCTGAGGGGCCGGCCTGGGGGTCACCACTGAGGAGGAGGGGGTGGGGGGGGAGGGGGTGGGGGTGACGGCATCAGGGTAACACACTTTACAGTCAGGTTCAAGTACAGGAACACTTTACAGTCAGGTTCAAGTACAGGGACACTTTACAGTCAGGTTCAAGTACAGGAACACTTTACAGTCAGGTTCAAGTACAGGGACACTTTACAGTCAGGTTCAAGTACAGGAACACTTTACAGTCAGGTTCAAGTACCGGAACACTTTACAGTCAGGTTCAAGTACAGGGACACTTTACAGTCAGGTTCAAGTACAGGAACACTTTACAGTCAGGTTCAAGTACAGGAACACTTTACAGTCAGGTTCAAGTACAGGGACACTTTACAGTCAGGTTCAAGTACAGGGACACTTTACAGTCAGGTTCAAGTACAGGAACACTTTACAGTCAGGTTCAAGTACAGGGACACTTTACAGTCAGGTTCAAGTACAGGAACACTTTACAGTCAGGTTCAAGTACAGGAACACTTTACAGTCAGGTTCAAGTACCGGAACACTTTACAGTCAGGTTCAAGTACAGGAATACTTTACAGTCAGGTTCAAGTACAGGAACACTTTACAGTCAGGTTCAGGTTCAAGTACAGGAACACTTTACAGTCAGGTTCAAGTACCGGAACACTTTACAGTCAGGTTCAAGTACCGGAACACTTTACAGTCAGGTTCAAGTACCCTTAGAGGGGATGTAAAAGGTTAAAACTAGTTTATAGAAACAGTAAATCATTAATTGATACGTAGTTTATAAATACTTAATAAACAGTTATAACCCATCATCTGAGGTTGTAACATTGTGCACAGCGCTCCCTAGTGGCCAGTCTGGTCACTGACCTGTGCTTTGGCTCTCTGTGGCTTCAGAGACCCTGGACACAGCATCAGGGGACCTCTCCTCTGAGGGGCTGGCTGGGCTGGGGACCCCCAGACCTTCACCTCCCCCTGGCTCCAGGGGGGCAGGCTCGACGGTGGCAGAGGCCTGAGGATTCCTCAGAGAGGAGAGGACAGAGGGCTGATCCACCACGATGGACTTGCGGTCCTGGAGAGAGAGAGGAGAGGAAAGGATGGTCAGTAACCTTGGTGTGTTGTGATTATCATATTCTGCTCTTCAACTTAAGTTAGGCTTCCCAAACGACATCCCACTCCCTACGTAGTGCACTTGGCACCCTATTCCCTACGTAGTGCACTTGGCACCCTATTCCCTACGTAGTGCACTTGGCACCCTATTCCCTACGTAGTGCACTTGGCACCCTATTCCCTACGTAGTGCACTTGGCACCCTATTCATTTACATTTAGTGCACTTGGCACCCTATTCCCTGTGTAGTGCACATGGCACCCTATTCCCTGTGTAGTGCACTTGGCACCCTATTCCCTGTGTAGTGCACTTGGCAGCCTATTCCCTATGTAGTTCACTTGGTACCCTATTCCCTATGCAGTGCACTTGGCACCCTATTCCCTATGTAGGGCACTGGGCACCCTATTCCCTATGCAGTGCACTTGGCACCCTATTCCCTATGTAGGGCACTGGGCACCGCCCTCCCGAAGTAGGGCACTGGGCACCCCCCACCCTATCCCCTATGTAGTGCACTACTTTTGACCCTACGGACCCTGGTGTCATTTGGGACTTCAACTCACATAGTTGACGTGGCCCTTCCACAGCTTCCACCACTGGCCAGAGATGAGGAACCTGCTCTCACCAGGCTGAAGCCCATGTCTGGCCTCTCTGTCCAGCCACCCCCTACACACACACACACACACACACACACACACACACACACACACACACACACACACACACACACACACACACACACACACACACACACACACACACACACACACACACACAAAAAGATTGCAGAGCTTTAAAAAAGTGTAGTGGTGTACAACACAAGAGTTCATCGGGAGATGTTTATACCTGATGATTTGTCCCTCCTCGTCAGGAGTAGCAGGCCGAAGGCCCAGGACAATGTGGGACACCTGCAGAAAACACACACAGAAAGTCAACTACAAAACAGAGACACACACACACCTGGAACAAACCAAAAAAAAATAATGAGTGTGTGTGTGTGTGTTTTCTGACCTGGAACAGCAGGTTGAGGAACTCGGTGGCCAGAGCGCTCTTCACACTCCATATTTGGTAGTCCTCTAGGGTCAGGTGACCCAGCTGTGTGTGCGGGGGTCAAAGGTTAAGTCAAAGGTTAGGGTCAAATAAAATGGCTAAATGTCAGTGGACAGCAGTCATATTATGAGAATTATAGTCCCAACCACATTACAGACATAAAAATACTATTACATGTTTTACTTTATTTAACGAGGCAAGTCAGTTAATAACAAATTCTTATTTACATTGACGGCCTACCGGGGAACAATAGCCTTGTTCAGGGGGCAGAACGACAGCTCGGGGATTCGATCCAGCAACCTTTCGGTTACTGGCCCAACGCTCTAACCACTGGGCTACCTGCCTGCCCCTCCACTCTAACCACTGGGCTACCTGCCTGCCCCTCCACTCTAACCACTGGGCTACCTGCCTGCCCCTCCACTCTAACCACTAGGCTACCTGCCTGCCCCTCCACTCTAACCACTAGGCTACCTGCCTGCCCCTCCACTCTAACCACTGGGCTACCTGCCGTCCCTACACTCTAACCACTGGGCTACCTGCCGTCCCTCCACTCTAACCACGAGGCTACCTGCCACCCCTCCACTCTAACCACGAGGCTACCTGCCTCCCCTCCACTCTAACCACGAGGCTACCTGCCTCCCCTCCACTCTAACCACGAGGCTACCTGCCGCCCCTCCACTCTAACCACTAGGCTACCTGCCTCCTCTACACTCTAACCTCCAGGCTACCTGCCGCCCCTACACTCTAACCACTAGGCTACCTGCCGCCCCTACACTCTAACCACTAGGCTACCCTGCCGCCCCTCCACTCTAACCACTAGGCTACCCTGCCTCCTCTACACTCTAACCACTAGGCTAACTGCCGCCCCTACACTCTAACCACTAGGCTACCTGCCTCCTCTACACTCTAACCACTAGGCTACCTGCCGCCCCTACACTCTAACCACTAGGCTACCTGCCGCCCCTACACTCTAACCACTAGGCTACCTGCCTCCTCTACACTCTAACCACTAGGCTACCTGCCGCCCCTACACTCTAACCACTAGGCTACCTGCCGCCCCTACACTCTAACCACTAGGCTACCTGCCGCCCCTACACTCTAACCACTAGGCTACCTGCCTCCTCTACACTCTAACCACTAGGCTACCTGCCGCCCCTACACTCTAACCACTAGGCTACCTGCCGCCCCTACACTCTAACCACTAAGCTACCTGCCTCCTCTACACTCTAACCACTAGGCTACCTGCCGCCCCTACACTCTAACCACTAGGCTACCTGCCGCCCCTCCACTCTAACCACTAGGCTACCTACCGTCCCTCCACTCTAACCACTAGGCTACCTACCGTCCCTCCACTCTAACCACTAGGCTACCTGCCGTCCCTCCACTCTAACCACTAGGCTACCTGCCGTCCCTCCACTCTAACCACTAGGCTACCTACCGTCCCTCCACTCTAACCTCCAGGCTACCTGCCTGCCCCTTCACTCTAACCACTGTGCTACCTGCCTGCCCCTCCACTCTAACCACTGGGCTACCTGCCGTCCCCTCCACTCTAACCACTGGGCTACCTGCCGCCCCTCCACTCTAACCACTAGGCTACCTGCCGTCCCTCCACTCTAACCACGAGGCTACCTGCCGTCCCTCCACTCTAACCACGAGGCTACCTGCCGCCCCTCCACTCTAACCACGAGGCTACCTGCCGCCCCTCCACTCTAACCACGAGGCTACCTGCCGCCCCTCCACGAGGCTACCTGCCGCCCCTCCACTCTAACCACGAGGCTACCTGCCGCCCCTCCACTCTAACCACTAGGCTACCTGCCTCCTCTACACTCTAACCTCCAGGCTACCTGCCGCCCCTACACTCTAACCACTAGGCTACCTGCCTCCTCTACACTCTAACCACTAGGCTACCTGCCGCCCCTCCACTCTAACCACTAGGCTACCTACCGTCCCTCCACTCTAACCACTGGGCTACCTGCCTCCTCTACACTCTAACCACTAGGCTACCTGCCTCCTCTACACTCTAACCACTAGGCTACCTGCCGTCCCTCCACTCTAACCACTAGGCTACCTGCCGTCCCTCCACTCTAACCACTAGGCTACCTGCCGCCCCTCCACTCTAACCACTAGGCTACCTGCCGCCCCTCCACTCTAACCACTAGGCTACCTGCCGCCCCTCCACTCTAACCACTAGGCTACCTGCCGTCCCTCCACTCTAACCACTAGGCCACCTACCGTCCCTCCACTCTAACCACTGGGCTACCTGCCTCCTCTACACTCTAACCACTAGGCTACCTGCCTCCTCTACACTCTAACCACTAGGCTACCTGCCGTCCCTCCACTCTAACCACTAGGCTACCTGCCGCCCCTCCACTCTAACCACTAGGCTACCTGCCGTCCCTCCACTCTAACCACTAGGCTACCTGCCGTCCCTCCACTCTAACCACTAGGCTACCTGCCGCCCCTCCACTCTAACCACTAGGCTACCTGCCGCCCCTCCACTCTAACCACTAGGCTACCTGCCTCCTCTACACTCTAACCACTAGGCTACCTGCCTCCTCTACACTCTAACCACTAGGCTACCTGCCGCCTCTACACTCTAACCACTAGGCTACCTGCCGTCCCTCCACTCTAACCACTAGGCTACCTGCCGTCCCTCCACTCTAACCACTAGGCTACCTGCCGTCCCTCCACTCTAACCACTAGGCTACCTGCCGCCCCTCCACTCTAACCACTAGGCTACCTGCCGCCCCTCCACTCTAACCACGAGGCTACCTGCCGCCCCTCCACTCTAACCACTGGGCTACCTGCCGCCCCTCCACTCTAACCACTAGGCTACCTGCCGTCCCTCCACTCTAACCACGAGGCTACCTGCCGCCCCTCCACTCTAACCACGAGGCTACCTGCCGCCCCTCCACTCTAACCACGAGGCTACCTGCCGCCCCTCCACGAGGCTACCTGCCGCCCCTCCACGAGGCTACCTGCCGCCCCTCCACTCTAACCACGAGGCTACCTGCCGCCCCTCCACTCTAACCACTAGGCTACCTGCCGTCCCTCCACTCTAACCACGAGGCTACCTGCCGCCCCTCCACTCTAACCACGAGGCTACCTGCCGCCCCTCCACTCTAACCACGAGGCTACCTGCCGCCCCTCCACTCTAACCACTAGGCTACCTGCCTCCTCTACACTCTAACCTCCAGGCTACCTGCCGCCCCTACACTCTAACCACTAGGCTACCTGCCGCCTCTACACTCTAACCACTAGGCTACCTGCCTCCTCTACACTCTAACCACTAGGCTACCTGCCGCCCCTCCACTCTAACCACTAGGCTACCTACCGTCCCTCCACTCTAACCACTAGGCTACCTGCCTCCTCTACACTCTAACCACTAGGCTACCTGCCGTCCCTCCACTCTAACCACTAGGCTACCTGCCGCCCCTCCACTCTAACCACTAGGCTACCTGCCGTCCCTCCACTCTAACCACTAGGCTACCTGCCGTCCCTCCACTCTAACCACTGGGCTACCTGCCGCCCCTCCACTCTAACCACTGGGCTACCTGCCGCCCCTCCACTCTAACCACTAGGCTACCTGCCGTCCCTCCACTCTAACCACTAGGCCACCTACCGTCCCTCCACTCTAACCACTGGGCTACCTGCCTCCTCTACACTCTAACCACTAGGCTACCTGCCTCCTCTACACTCTAACCACTAGGCTACCTGCCGTCCCTCCACTCTAACCACTAGGCTACCTGCCGCCCCTCCACTCTAACCACTAGGCTACCTGCCGTCCCTCCACTCTAACCACTAGGCTACCTGCCGTCCCTCCACTCTAACCACTAGGCTACCTGCCGCCCCTCCACTCTAACCACTAGGCTACCTGCCGCCCCTCCACTCTAACCACTAGGCTACCTGCCTCCTCTACACTCTAACCACTAGGCTACCTGCCTCCTCTACACTCTAACCACTAGGCTACCTGCCGCCTCTACACTCTAACCACTAGGCTACCTGCCGTCCCTCCACTCTAACCACTAGGCTACCTGCCGCCCCTCCACTCTAACCACTAGGCTACCTGCCTCCTCTACACTCTAACCTCCAGGCTACCTGCCGCCCCTCCACTCTAACCACTAGGCTACCTGCCTCCTCTACACTCTAACCTCCAGGCTACCTGCCTGCCCCTTCACTCTAACCACTGTGCTACCTGCCTGCCCCTCCACTCTAACCACTGGGCTACCTGCCGTCCCCTCCACTCTAACCACTGGGCTACCTGCCGTCCCTCCACTCTAACCACTAGGCTACCTGCCGCCCCTCCACTCTAACCACTAGGCTACCTGCCGCCCCTCCACTCTAACCACTAGGCTACCTGCCGCCTCTACACTCTAACCACTAGGCTACCTGCCGTCCCTCCACTCTAACCACTAGGCTACCTGCCGCCCCTCCACTCTAACCACTAGGCTACCTGCCGTCCCTCCACTCTAACCACTAGGCTACCTGCCGTCCCTCCACTCTAACCACTAGGCTACCTGCCGCCCCTCCACTCTAACCACTAGGCTACCTGCCGCCCCTCCACTCTAACCACTAGGCTACCTGCCTCCTCTACACTCAAACCACTAGGCTACCTGCCGCCTCTACACTCTAACCACTAGGCTACCTGCCGCCCCTCCACTCTAACCACTAGGCTACCTGCCTCCTCTACACTCTAACCTCCAGGCTACCTGCCGCCCCTCCACTCTAACCACTAGGCTACCTGCCTCCTCTACACTCTAACCTCCAGGCTACCTGCCTGCCCCTTCACTCTAACCACTGTGCTACCTGCCTGCCCCTCCACTCTAACCACTGGGCTACCTGCCGTCCCCTCCACTCTAACCACTGGGCTACCTGCCGTCCCTCCACTCTAACCACTAGGCTACCTGCCGCCCCTCCACTCTAACCACTAGGCTACCTGCCGCCTCTACACTCTAACCACTAGGCTACCTGCCTCCTCTACACTCTAACCACTAGGCTACCTGCCGTCCCTCCACTCTAACCACTGGGCTACCTGCCGCCCCTCCACTCTAACCACGAGGCTACCTGCCGCCCCTCCACTCTAACCACTAGGCTACCTGCCTCCTCTACACTCTAACCTCCAGGCTACCTGCCGCCCCTACACTCTAACCACTAGGCTACCTGCCGCCCCTCCACTCTAACCACTAGGCTACCTGCCATCCCTCCACTCTAACCACTTGGCTACCTGCCGCCCCTCCACTATAACCACTAGGCTACCTGCCGCCCCTCCACTCTAACCACTAGGCTACCTGCCGTCACTCCACTCTAACCACTAGGCTACCTGCCGTCCCTCCACTCTAACCACTAGGCTACCTACCGTCCCTCCACTCTAACCACTAGGCTACCTGCCGCCTCTACACTCTAACCTCCAGGCTACCTGCCTGCCCCTTCACTCTAACCACTGTGCTACCTGCCTGCCCCTCCACTCTAACCACTGGGCTACCTGCCGTCCCCTCCACTCTAACCACTGGGCTACCTGCCGCCCCTCCACTCTAACCACTAGGCTACCTGCCGTCCCTCCACTCTAACCACGAGGCTACCTGCCGCCCCTCCACTCTAACCACTGGGCTACCTGCCGCCCCTCCACTCTAACCACGAGGCTACCTGCCGCCCCTCCACGAGGCTACCTGCCGCCCCTCCACGAGGCTACCTGCCGCCCCTCCACGAGGCTACCTGCCGCCCCTCCACTCTAACCACGAGGCTACCTGCCGCCCCTCCACTCTAACCACGAGGCTACCTGCCGCCCCTCCACTCTAACCACTAGGCTACCTGCCTCCTCTACACTCTAACCTCCAGGCTACCTGCCGCCCCTACACTCTAACCACTAGGCTACCTGCCGCCTCTACACTCTAACCACTAGGCTACCTGCCTCCTCTACACTCTAACCACTAGGCTACCTGCCGCCCCTCCACTCTAACCACTAGGCTACCTGCCGTCCCTCCACTCTAACCACTAGGCTACCTGCCTCCTCTACACTCTAACCACTAGGCTACCTGCCGCCTCTACACTCTAACCACTAGGCTACCTGCCGCCCCTCCACTCTAACCACTAGGCTACCTGCCTCCTCTACACTCTAACCACTAGGCTACCTGCCTCCTCTACACTCTAACCACTAGGCTACCTGCCGCCCCTCCACTCGAACCACTAGGCTACCTGCCGTCCCTCCACTCTAACCACTAGGCTACCTGCCTCCTCTACACTCTAACCACTAGGCTACCTGCCTCCCCTCCACTCTAACCACTAGGCTACCTGCCGCCCCTCCACTCTAACCACTAGGCTACCTGCCGCCCCTCCACTCTAACCACTAGGCTACCTGCCGCCCCTCCACTCTAACCACTAGGCTACCTGCCGCCCCTACACTCTAACCACTAGGCTACCTGCCGGCCCTCCACTCTAACCACTAGGCTACCTGCCGTCCCTCCACTCTAACCACTAGGCTACCTGCCGTCCCTCCACTCTAACCACTAGGCTACCTGCCGCCCCTCCACTCTAACCACTAGGCTACCTGCCTCCTCTACACTCTAACCACTAGGCTACCTGCCTCCTCTACACTCTAACCACTAGGCTACCTGCCTCCTCTACACTCTAACCACTAGGCTACCTGCCTCCTTTACACTCTAACCACTAGGCTACCTGCCGCCTCTACACTCTAACCACTAGGCTACCCTGCCGCCCCTCCACTCTAACCACTAGGCTACCTGCCGCCCCTCCACTCTAACCACTAGGCTACCTGCCGCCCCTACACTCTAACCACTAGGCTACCTGCCGGCCCTCCACTCTAACCACTAGGCTACCTGCCGTCCCTCCACTCTAACCACTAGGCTACCTGCCGTCCCTCCACTCTAACCACTAGGCTACCTGCCTCCTCTACACTCTAACCACTAGGCTACCTGCCTCCTCTACACTCTAACCACTAGGCTACCTGCCTCCTCTACACTCTAACCACTAGGCTACCTGCCTCCTCTACACTCTAACCACTAGGCTACCTGCCTCCTCTACACTCTAACCACTAGGCTACCTGCCTCCTCTACACTCTAACCACTAGGCTACCTGCCTCCTCTACACTCTAACCACTAGGCTACCTGCCGCCCCTCCACTCTAACCACTAGGCTACCTGCCGTCCCTCCACTCTAACCACTAGGCTACCTGCCGCCCCTCCACTCTAACCACTAGGCTACCTGCCGTCCCTCCACTCTAACCACTAGGCTACCTGCCGCCTCTACACTCTAACCACTAGGCTACCTGCCGCCTCTACACTCTAACCACTAGGCTACCCTGCCGCCTCTACACTCTAACCACAAGGCTACCTGCCTCCTCTACACTCTAACCACTAGGCTACCTGCCGCCTCTACATTCTAACCACTAGACTACCTGCCTCCTCTACACTCTAACCACTAGGCTACCTGCCGCCTCTACACTCTAACCACTAGGCTACCCTGCCGCCTCTACACTCTAACCACAAGGCTACCTGCCTCCTCTACACTCTAACCACTAGGCTACCTGCCGCCTCTACACTCTAACCACAAGGCTACCTGCCTCCTCTACACTCTAACCACTAGGCTACCTGCCGCCTCTACACTCTAACCACAAGGCTACCTGCCTCCTCTACACTCTAACCACTAGGCTACCTGCCGCCTCTACACTCTAACCACTAGACTACCTGCCGCCTCTACACTCTAACCTCCAGTCTCACCTTGGTCGTGTCGTGCATCTTCAGGATTCCATCCACTATGTCCGACACGTCGGTGAGCAATTCCTAAAAAAAAACAGGACAACAAGAATCAAAACTGAGGTAACTTATCAAACCCAAACACCTCCAACACACTAGCCGTTTAGCCTGTATCCCAGCAGTACTTGCAGGGAGTGTGTCTGTGTCCACCAGGCTTAGGAGTATAACTAATACCGGGGTATTTGGAAAAATCCATGGGATACTGTCAAAACTATTTATTTGACATTTTTCAATAAATGTGAATATTTAATAGCTACTTATTTAAGTTCATACCTGCAGGCAACTTGTGCAATACGTTAGAAGATAAAGATGGCGTTCTTCATTTCACGCGTCACATCATTTTAAAATGATCAAGCTCACCGTAGTTCCCCAGAACAGTTGAGCCAGTCAACGTGTGTTTTGTTTGCAAATATCACAAGGGGGACACAACGGGAGCTTTGGGATTTATCCACCGGCGAGTCTCTCTGTTGTGATGAAGTTACACTCGTGTACAATTCAATACTAAATGTTTACCATCAGATAGATGGCTTAGAATGGCTTTCTACCAGAAGACCAAGAGCTCTGGATGAGTTATCTTTCCCCTGTAGCGTTTCAGTACTCACGGGGAGTGTGTGTGTGACTACCAGTACTCACGGGGAGTGTGTGTGTGACTACCCGTACTCACGGGGAGTGTGTGTGACTACCCGTACTCACGGGGAGTGTGTGTGTGACTACCAGTACTCACGGGGAGTGTGTGTGTGACTACCAGTACTCACGGGGAGTGTGTGTGTGACTACCAGTACTCACGGGGAGTGTGTGTGTGACTACCAGTACTCACGGGGAGTGTGTGTGTGACTACCAGTACTCACGGGGAGTGTGTGTGTGACTACCAGTACTCACGGGAGTGTGTGTGTGACTACCAGTACTCACGGGGAGTGTGTGTGTGACTACCAGTACTCACGGAGAGTGTGTGTGTGACTACCAGTACTCACGGGGGAGTGTGTGTGTGACTACCAGTACTCACGGGGAGTGTGTGTGTGACTACCAGTACTCACGGGGAGTGTGTGTGTGACTACCAGTACTCACGGGGAGTGTGTGTGATTACCCGTACTCACGGGGAGTGTGTGTGTGATTACCCGTACTCACGGGGAGTGTGTGTGTGACTACCCGTACTCACGGGGAGTGTGTGTGTGACTACCAGTACTCACGGGGAGTGTGTGTGTGACTACCAGTACTCACGGGGAGTGTGTGTGACTACCAGTACTCACGGGGAGTGTGTGTGACTACCAGTACTCACGGGGAGTGTGTGTGACTACCAGTACTCACGGGGAGTGTGTGTGTGATTACCCGTACTCACGGGGAGTGTGTGTGTGACTACCCGTACTCACGGGGAGTGTGTGTGTGACTACCAGTACTCACGGGGAGTGTGTGTGACTACCAGTACTCACGGGGAGTGTGTGTGTGACTACCAGTACTCACGGGGAGTGTGTGTGTGACTACCAGTACTCACGGGGAGTGTGTGTGTGACTACCAGTACTCACGGGGAGTGTGTGTGTGACTACCAGTACTCACGGGGAGTGTGTGTGTGACTACCAGTACTCACGGGGAGTGTGTGTGTGACTACCAGTACTCACGGGGAGTGTGTGTGTGACTACCAGTACTCACGGGGAGTGTGTGTGTGACTACCAGTACTCACGGGGAGTGTGTGTGTGACTACCAGTACTCACGGGGAGTGTGTGTGTGACTACCAGTACTCACGGGGAGTGTGTGTGTGACTACCAGTACTCACGGGGAGTGTGTGTGTGATTACCCGTACTCACGGGGAGTGTGTGTGTGATTACCCGTACTCACGGGGAGTGTGTGTGTGACTACCAGTACTCACGGGGAGTGTGTGTGTGACTACCAGTACTCACGGGGAGTGTGTGTGTGACTACCAGTACTCACGGGGAGTGTGTGTGTGACTACCAGTACTCACGGGGAGTGTGTGTGTGACTACCAGTACTCACGGGGAGTGTGTGTGTGACTACCAGTACTCACGGGGAGTGTGTGTGTGACTACCAGTACTCACGGGGAGTGTGTGTGACTACCCGTACTCACGGGGAGTGTGTGTGTGATTACCCGTACTCACGGGGAGTGTGTGTGTGATTACCCGTACTCACGGGGAGTGTGTGTGTGATTACCCGTACTCACAGGGAGTGTGTGTGACTACCAGTACTCACGGGGAGTGTGTGTGACTACCAGTACTCACAGGGAGTGTGTGTGATTACCAGTACTCACGGGGAGTGTGTGTGTGACTACCAGTACTCACGGGGAGTGTGTATGTGACTACCAGTACTCACGGGGAGTGTGTGTGACTACCAGTACTCACGGGGAGTGTGTGTGTGCGATTGTCTTTCCACACCTCCAGCAGTGCGACCACCATTTCATGGATTTCGTCTCGAGACAGAACCCCATCCCGGTCCACATCAAACACTTTGAAACAAACTGGGGAAACGAGAAAGAAGGTAACATACAAAAATATTCCACAACGTAACATTGTAGTTTATAACTACAGACTCAAATGATCTAAAACTGATTCAGCTGGTGACTAAGTCTACCTCGGACCAAACCTAGAGATCCTTCGAAGTAATCTCTGATTGATCTTATGTTAACAAATACACCAGAGAAATATGTTTCTGCTGGTGTCTTCGTCCCAAGACATTAGCGACCGTTGCCCAGTTGTTTGTTCATGGAGATGTGAGAAGACAAAAATCTAAGCTTTGTGACATCACAAAGAGGACCTTCAAAAAACTTTTGTGAACAGGCTTTTTAATTTTAATTGTTGTTTTTTTACATTATCTTTATTTTAGTGACTTTGATTTTATTTCTGCTAATCCCTGAACCTGATTTAGCTTTGAACCTCTTGGCAGATGTCTTCAATACCGTTGTGGACAATCATGCTCCCATCAAAAAAAATTAAGGGTTAACAAGGTAGATTGAATGGTAGACAAGAGAATGTTGTTTCTCATGGTCTGAATCTTTAGATGCATTATGGCAAACTCCAAGCGTGCTGTCATGTGCCTTATACTGAGGAGTGGCTTCCGTCTGGCCACTCTACCATAAAGGCCTGATTGGTGGAGTGCTGCAGAGATGGTTGTCCTTCTGGAAGGTTGTCCCATCTCCACAGAGGAACTCTAGAGCGCTGTCAGAGTGACCATCGGGTTCTTGGTCCCACCTTTGACCAAGGTCCTTCTCCCCCGATTGCTCTGTTTGGCCGGGCGGCCAGCTCTAGGAAAAGTCTTTGTGGTTCCAAACTTCTTCCATTTAAGAATGATGGAGGCCACTGTGTTCCTGGGAACCTTCAAAGCTGCAAAAATGTTTTAGTAACTTTCCCCAGATCTGTGCCTCGACACAATCCTGTCTCGGAGCTCATCAGACAATCCCTTCGACCTCATGGCTTGATTTTTGCTCTGACATGCACGGTCAACTGTGGGACCTTATATAGACAGGTGTGTGCCTTTCCAAATCATGTCCAAATCAATTATGGCCAAACTGCCTGGCCGGTTCCCCTCTTTCCACTGGGATTCTCTGCCTCTAACCCTATTACAGGGGCTGAGTCACTGGCTTACTGGTGCTCTTTCATACCGTCCCTAGGAGGGGTGCGTCACTTGAGTGGGTTGAGTCACTGATGTGATCTTCCTGTCTGGGTTGGGGCCCCCCCCTTGGGTTGTGCCGTGGCGGAGATCTTTGTGGGCTATACTCGGCCTTGTCTCAGGATGGTAAGTTGGTGGTTGAAGATATCCCTCTAGTGGTGTGGGGGCTGTGCTTTGGCGAAGTGGGTGGGGTTATATCCTTCCTGTTTGGCCCTGTCCGGGGTGTCATCGGATGGAGCCACAGTGTCTCCTGACCCCTCCTGTCTCAGCCTCCAGTATTTATGCTGCAGTAGTTTGTGTCGGGGGGCTAGGGTCAGTTTGTTATATCTGGAGTACTTCTCCTGTCCTATCTAGTGTCCTGTGTGAATTTAAGTATGCCCTCTCTAATTCTCTCTCTCTCGGAGGACCTGAGCTCTAGGACCATGCCTCAGGACTACCGGGCATGATGACTCCTTGCTGTCCCCAGTCCACCTGGTCGTGCTGCTACTCCAGTTTCAACTGTTCTGCCTGTGATTATTATTATTTGACCATGCTGGTCATCTATGAACATTTGAACATCTTGGTCATGTTCTGTTATAATCTCCACCCGGCACAGCCAGAAGAGGACTGGCCACCCCACATAGCCTGGTTCCTCTCTAGGTTTCTTCCTAGGTTTTGGCCTTTCTAGGGAGTTTTTCCTAGCCACCGTGCTTCTACACCTGCATTGCTTGCTGTTTGGGGTTTTAGGTTGGGTTTCTGTACAGCACTTTGAAATATCAGCTGATGTAAGAAGGGGTATAATAAATACATTTGATTTGATTTGAATTGAATTTACCACAGGTGGATTCCAATGAAGTTGAAAAAAGATCTCAAGGATGATCAATGGAAACAGGAAGCACCTGAGTTCAATTTAGAGTTTGATAGCAAAGGGTCTGAATACTTATGTAAATAAGGTATTTCAGTTTCTCTTTTTTTAATATATATTTTTTTATAAATGTGCAAAAATGTCTTAAAACCTGTTTTCGCTTTGTCATTCTCTTTTTATTTGACCAGGTAGGCCAGTTGAGAACATGGGGTGGTGTGAGTAGATTGATGAGGATTTAAAAAAAATAAAAAAATAAAAATAGAATCCATTTTAGAAAATGTGGACAAAGTCAAGGGGTCTGAATAATTTCCAGATGCACTCTATCTAGAGTTTAATGTGTATTTTATATAGTTTGCCCTCTATCTAGAGTTTAATGTGTATTTTATATTGTATGCCCTCTATCTAGTGTTTAATGTGTATTTTATATAGTATTATACAGGAAGCATTTGAAAAACAAAAAGACCTACGGTATCAATATGTCTTCCATGTCACAACAAAAGGTTAAATTAAATAAAGCCGCAGTTGCTGCTCAACCCGCAGTTGTACCAAAGGAATTCTGCTCGTCACCTGTATTCCTCAGTGTTGCGTCATCTGTTTTTACTTATTTGACCTTTATTTAACGAGGCAAGTCAGTTTGGAAAAAAAAAAATATTATTTTCAATGATGGCTTAGGAACAGTGGGTTAAATGTTCAGGGGCAGAATGACAGAGGTTTACCTTATCCCTGGGATTCGATCTTGCAATCTTTCGGTTACTCGTCCAACGCTCTAACCACTAGGCTACCCTGCCGCCTCTACACTCCCGCCACCTGCCGCCTCTACACTCCCGCCACCTGCCGCCTCTACACTCCCGCCACCTGCCGCCTCTACACTCCCGCCACCTGCCGCCTCTACACTCCCGCCACCTGCCGCCTCTACACTCCCGCCACCTGCCGCCTCTACACTCCCGCCACCAGCCTCCTCTACACTCCCGCCACCTGCCTCCTCTACACTCCCGCCACCTGCCTCCTCTACACTCCCGCCACCTGCCTCCTCTACACTCCCGCCACCTGCCTCCTCTACACTCCCGCCACCTGCCTCCTCTACACTCCCGCCACCTGCCTCCTCTACACTCCCGCCACCTGCCTCCTCTACACTCCCGCCACCTGCCTCCTCTACACTCTCGCCACCTGCCTCCTCTACACTCTCGCCACCAGCCTCCTCTACACTCTCGCCACCAGCCTCCTCTACACTCTCGCCACCAGCCTCCTCTACACTCTCGCCACCAGCCTCCTCTACACTCTCGCCACCAGCCTCCTCTACACTCTAACCACTAGGCTACCAGCCTCCTCTACACTCTAACCACTAGGCTACCTGCCTCCTCTACACTCTAACCACTAGGCTACCTGCCTCCTCTACACTCTAACCACTAGGCTACCTGCCTCCTCTACACTCTAACCACTAGGCTACCTGCCTCCTCTACACTCTAACCACTAGGCTACCTGCCTCCTCTACACTCTAACCACTAGGCTACCTGCCTCCTCTACACTCTAACCACTAGGCTACCTGCCTCCTCTACACTCTAACCACTAGGCTACCTGCCTCCTCTACACTCTAACCACTAGGCTACCTGCCTCCTCTACACTCTAACCACTAGGCTACCTGCCTCCTCTACACTCTAACCACTAGGCTACCTGCCTCCTCTACACTCTAACCACTAGGCTACCTGCCTCCCCAATATTGTCTGCATTACTTAGATCTTAGAGTCTTAACATTCCAATATCATTTCGAAGAGTGAAAATGTAATTTTAAGGCCTGACGATAATTTAGCCGACAGGGTAGATGACACACTAATGACTATTCAGAGGCAGTCAACATAACAAGAAGAAGAGAACAAACATCCACAGGGGAAAAGCTGTGCCCCTCTGCTTCTCTTCCACTCACATGCACCATAACGTGTGAAAGGAAGCCTTATAGGTTGGGGAAATCACTACCGACGAGAACAGATCACACAGCAGCTCTTACATTTCTGCCTCTCGGCAACGGGCCCCCGGCAACAGGCAGACAGGCCACAGGAGATCTCCTTAAAGTCGATGTGATTGTCCCGGTTCTCATCAAAGGCATGAAACAAACCTGGAAAACAAGATCAAAAAGACAAGTATGCCAAGTATGCTAAATTAGCCAAGTTCTACTATAAAATTGATATTAAAAAAAAAAAAGAAATGGCTTTGTGTGAGGGCTTGAATAAAAACAGAGGGAACTCGTCCAACCGGATCACAGGGATCACATTTACAGTCATAAATGTATTTATGCATTTTACATCATGAACCACAGATTGAAATGTAAAACAGAAATTGTGACAGAAACTTTTAAATATTCATGGTGTTTGGTTATATATATTTTTTTTTAAAGTGCTAGACATGCATAACATGACTTTTCAAAACAGAAACTACCCAATCCCACTGCTCGTGTTGTGAGATACATTTTTTTTGTTTGAAGGAAAACATAGCCGCTGGGCTGGCCTTGGGGAGAGGTGTGTCTTCACACTAAAACCCGCCCACTCGAATGACCTTCATTGAGCCTCGCTTTGGAAGCCAGTGGAGTGAGAGGGAGCAGAAGGTCACTAAGCTGCTACTATTGCCGCCAAACTCAAAACACAGCCAACAGACAAGTGACAAAGTCACAAATAAAAATGGCCAACATTCTCCTGTTCAGGTCATTGTCGACATGTTTCCCCTTATAATCAAGTTAGCCTGCTAGCTACATGCTAGCTAACGTTAGCTGCTAACCGTTAGCTGCTAACCAATGCAGCTATAAGCAAAACGTTAGCTAGCACAAAAGTCACCTCTTCCCAAGGCCAGCCCAGCCGGTATGGTTGGGACAAACCCCCATGTTTTCACAACACAAGCAGTGGTGCGGGGGCTTCTGTGGTCAAAAGAAATCTGGGCTTTAATGTACGTAATCCCAAACAACATGGTCCTAAACGTTGAGAGACCATCAGAAGGGCTTCTCAACCAAATAATCCATACACATTATGTATGTGTACAAAGTATGGCATTTAAACATAATTTTGTGAGTGTTTGAATGTTCATGGGTAACTGTCTGGCTGTGGAGGGGGGGGGGGGGACCAGGTCCCCATAGTTATCCACCTGGCATCACAAATACACATACCTTCACTTAGCGAAGCGTGAATAGGAGGAGAGACCAGCGGGACAAAGGTCTCCAAGTCAAAGCGTCCGGTCCTGGACTGGGCTTTCAGCAGCCAATAGCGCTTCTCCAAGTCAATGATATCAGACTCTTCTACTGTCGGAGGAGAGAAGGAGAAAACATTTTTTTTTTTTAAATAATCAAAATAGCAACCAATCAAGAGTGATTTTTGTAGATTCGCTGAGCATCATCTTACTAGAACACAAGTCACATGACCTAGCAGTGCTAGTACATTAAGGAAAGTAAACATTTCATCTCTACATGGTGCTACAGGGGACCACATGGTGCTACAGGGGACCACATGGTGCTATAGGGGACCACATGGTGCTATAGGGGACCACATGGTGCTATAGGGGACCACATGGTGCTATAGGGGACCACACGGTGCTATAGGGGACCACACGGTGCTATAGGGGACCACACGGTGCTATAGGGGACCACATGGTGCTATAGGGGACTAAGATATGGAGCCACGCCGATGACGTCATATGTTTTCATGGTTCCATTCTGATGGGCATATGGATGATGGACAGCTTTGGAACGAGCAGCACAGAGGATAGTAGTCTCTAGTAGTCGCCCGGCCCCGGATCTTTAATTAGGTTTTTTAAATATTTTTTTTTCCCCCTCCAGATATCCTGCTTATTCCCTGATTCCAGGAATCTTCCAAAATGGATTTTTGAAAAAAAAATCTAGGAATTCTGGTTACCCTATCTGTAAGGGATTTAGTCTATCCAGGGTAGTCTTGAGCAGAGACCATGACTCATCCTAAAAGGCTGTGCCATGGCTCACTAGGTACACTACTACAGCCACTGTTTAGTATGAAACCTGCCAGCCAGAAAGGGGCCGGTTGACCCTGGGTTGATCCTCCCTCTCCTTTCATCACACTAATCCACAGCTAATAGGATTAACCTAAGGTATCACTAGCTCATACTAGCCCAGGCTTCCCTTTCCACCACACTGCCCCATGAGCCCATACACGTCAGTCCAACAGGTGTCAAAACACAAAACAAAAATCAAGACGGCATGCCTCAATGGAACCCTAAATAGTGCACTCATTTTGTAGTGCACTCATTTTGTAGTGCACTCATTTTGTAGTGCATTCATTTTGTAGTGCATTCATTTTGTAGTGCACTCATTTTGTAGTGCACTCATTTTGTAGTGCATTAATTTAGGGAAATCCGTTAATGTTTGGGATGTATATTAAGTCACATCCACTCTCTGGCTGGAGAGGAGACCAGTCTGGATTTCCATCACAAAGCCAAGCTGGTTCCTAAGTCTCACTGCTTAGACCGACGTCCTTGTTTGCTGTCTGCATTTATAAAGACTGATGGGTCAATAACACAGTGAGACCACTGGGGGGATAATGGAGCCAGGCTAGCAGTGAAAGCTACACATTGGGATGTACGTGTGGATTGATAGGGGCTATTTCTTTCTCTCACTCCCCCCCTAAGGTTTATTCCTAGAACAGCCAGCCTCAGCAGGGTTCAGTTGACTCTGTGGAGAGAGTTCAATCGGTGCGCGTGTGTGTGTGTTCAATATGAAGACCGATTGAGAAAGAGACAAGTGGAGAGGTCAAGAGGACCGATTGAAAACAAATAAGCACCAACTGCTTCAGTGGTTCAATAATATTTGTTTACCTCAGTCCTTCCCTGAAACGTCAGACTTAAACAAATAGAGAACATAACCCGGGGTGAGAGAGGAAGAGGGAGAGAGAGAGGGGAAGAGAGGGTATGGAAACGGCATGGGGGAAGTAACAGTGGACAGATTAATAATTGAGAAGCATGGAGTGGAGTTTGGGGGGGGCAGAAGTGTGTGGTGGGGCCCGTCATGGACTGACTGAATGCCCCTTTAAGTAGAACAGCTGAACAACACTAAATCCTCCATAAACAAACAAGCATACGCGTCATATGCACGTACACACACACACACACAAACACACACACACAGCAATATAAATAAACCCCCCCCCCCTCCAAAAAAAAAATTGGTCCTCAAACTGGTTTTTCAGAAATACACCAATAAAGTCCATGTATCAATCCCAAACACTAAACAGAGCTGAATGAAAGCTATTTGTGTTGTCTTTACTGATCGCAGGCCAGCGTGGGCAAGCCTAGCAGTGATTAGTGCAGTGGTAAAGGCCTGGTTGGGACTAGCGAGGAAAGCAGAGCTGAGGGGGAAGGGACACCTGCTACCATCTTGTTGCTGTGTGTCATTACTCAGCCTGCCTGACACCGCTAATCTATAGAACTCTTTCTCTCTCTCCTATGGATCGGCTCCAGGACCAGCTAGCTCACTGACTGGCTGGCTCCAGGACCAGCTAGCTCCCTGACTGGCTGGCTCCAGGACCAGCTACCGCCCTGACTGGCTGGCTGGCTCCAGGACCAGCTAGCTTCCTGACTGACTGGCTGGCTCCAGGACCAGCTAGCTCCCTGACCGGCTGGCTCCAGGACCAGCTAGCTCCCTGACTGACTGGCTGGCTCCAGGACCAGCTAGCGCCCTGACTGACTGGCTGGCTCCAGGACCAGCTAGCTCCCTGACTGACTGGCTCCAGGACCAGCTAGCGCCCTGACTGACCGGCTGGCTCCAGGACCAGCTAGCGCCCTGACTGACCGGCTGGCTCCAGGACCAGCTAGCGCCCTGACTGACCGGCTGGCTCCAGGACCAGCTAGCTCCCTGACTGACCGGCTGGCTCCAGGACCAGCTAGCTCCCTGACTGACCGGCTGGCTCCAGGACCAGCTAGCTCCCTGATTGACCGGCTGGCTCCAGGACCAGCTAGCTCCCTGATTGACCGGCTGGCACCAGGACCAGCTAGCTCCCTGACTGACCGGCTGGCACCAGGACCAGCTAGCTCCCTGACTGACCGGCTGGCTCCAGGACCAGCTAGCTCCCTGACTGGCTGGCTGGCTGGCTCCAGGACCAGCTAGCTCCCTGACTGGCTGGCTGGCTCCAGGACCAGCTAGCTCCCTGACTGGCTGGCTCCAGGACCAGCTAGCTCCCTGACTGGCTGGCTGGCTGGCTCCAGGACCAGCTAGCTCCCTGACTGGCTGGCTGGCTCCAGGACCAGCTAGCTCCCTGACTGGCTGGCTCCAGGACCAGCTAGCTCCCTGACTGGCTGGCTGGCTGGCTCCAGGACCAGCTAGCTCCCTGACTGGCTGGCTGGCTGGCTCCAGGACCAGCTAGCTCTCTGACTGACATGCCTCATCCCCTTGTTAGCTAGCTCCCTGACTGACATACCTCATCCCCTTGTTAGCTAGCTCCCTGACTGACATATCTCATCCCCTTGTTAGCTAGCTCCCTGACTGACATACGTCATCCCCTTGTTAGCTAGCTCCCTGACTGACATACGTCATCCCCTTGTTAGCTAGCTCCCTGACTGACATACGTCATCCCCTTGTTAGCTAGCTCCCTGACTGACATACGTCATCCCCTTGTTAGCTAGCTCCCTGACTGACAGACATACGTCATCCCCTTGTTAGCTAGCTCCCTGACTGACAGACATACGTCATCCCCTTGTTAGCTAGCTCCCTGACTGACAGACATACGTCATCCCCTTGTTAGCTAGCTCCCTGACTGACATACGTCATCCCCTTGTTGGCTAGCTCCCTGACTGACATATCTCATCCCCTTGTTGGCTAGCTCCCTGACTGACATATCTCATCCCCTTGTTGGCTAGCTCCCTGACTGACATACCTCATCCCCTTGTTGGCTAGCTCCCTGACTGACAGACATACGTCATCCCCTTGTTGGCTAGCTCCCTGACTGACAGACATACGTCATCCCCTTGTTGGCTAGCTCCCTGACTATGCCGGGAATAGGGTGCCATTTGCGACGCATCAATTAGCTTAGCACGCTAGGCTAACCGCTCGGCTAAATGGCTGTCTATTTCAGGACATGACTCTACTGGCTGGTTTAGACCGATCTCTTTAACTGCTTGCTGTTTGATTTTGTTTAAAAACAAAAATCCTCTATTTTGTTCTTAAACAAGAGGCTACACATCTCCATGACTGACTAGCCAGACATACAGAGAGAAATTAATTGCCTTCTGCGTTTGGGACTCATTACAAGTGGGTTTATACATAAACTCTCCAAAATGTACACTTCTACAACCCGGAAGATAGTGAGAAGATTACACAGTAAATACAACCACTAACTCACACCAACTATCGGCTCATTACTAAGACACACTTGTCAGTGTTGACCCCACCAAAATGGCACCCTATTCCCTACCAAGTCCACTTCATCAGGGAAGAGGGTACCCTTTTTGGGGGACGCTGACCCTCAACTACAGGAGGTCCATTTGGCGTACCCTGTACCCACCTAGAGGTGCGACTCTGTCAGAGTGGCAACAGAGGTACCATACCATATTCCAACACGCGTGCCCCGAGACGTGCCGACGGGCCTGGTGTACACCATAGTAGTCTCCGCAGGACACACGGCTAACAGCTCGGGAAAACCACAGCACGACAACTCACTCATGCCATCCTGTTACAATAGTATTCCATTAAATATCCCAACCGACAAGAATGTTTGTCCGTCACGGCGTCTGCTGTGTGTGTGTGTGTGTGTCCGGTCGTTGACGGTCCACATGCGTCTTAGCCTAGAGTGAGGTTGTTGTGTAGGTAGAGTATGTTCTGGAAAGTCCGTGCACACCTCACGGCCAAAGCGTGCACACACACACACACACACACACACACACACACACACACACACACACACACACACACCTCTCATAGAGTTAAGAGGATAATCTGTTAGTGGGTAGAAGCAGATTACGAGCCGTCTGAAGGTACTCTCTCTGATTGGCAGCAAAGATCTCTCCTGCTCTCTGATTGATCTCAGGATAGAAAGCAGCTAAGATCTTTGATTGGTCTAAGACGGGCAACATGGTAAGATCTTTGATTGGTCTAAGACGGGAAACATGGTAAGATCTTTCTTTCCAATTAACAGAGAAAGAGAGAAGGACTTGAAAAGACAGAAAGAGAACCAACATAACACGAACCATGAACCAAATAACATGAAATATGTGCACCGAACAAAAACGGTCAGTATAGGGAAGGGCGTCGGGGGTCAGGGTAGGGCGTCGGGGGTCAGGGTAGGGCGTCGGGGGTCACTCACAGTGTGTGACTCCGGCCAGAGTCTGGTAGAAGGTGGGCGTGTCGCTGTCGTCTGTGAGAGTGACACACACGCCTCCGGAGAGCAGCCAACGGGAGAAGGTGAACGCCTCCGTGTTCTGAAGGAGCCAGTTCTTAAAGCGCTCATAGTTGACTTTCTCCCCCTGAGACAAAACAAAACACATCAACAACAAAGCATTGGGCCTCCCGGGTGGTGCAGTGGTTAAGGGTGCTGTACTGCAGCGCCAGCTGTGCCACCACCAGAGACTCTGGGTTCGCGCCCAGGCTCTGTCGTAACCGGCCGCTACTGGGAGGTCCGTGGGGCGACGCACAATTGGCCTAGCGTCGTCCGGGTTAGGGAGGCCTTGGTCGGTAGGGATATCCTTGTCTCATCGCGCACCAGCGACTCCTGTGGCGGGCCGGGCGCAGTGCGCCCTAACCAAGGTTGCCAGGTGCACGGTGTTTCCTCCGACACATTGGTGCGGTTGGCTTCCGGGTTGGATGCGCGCTGTGTTAAGAAGCAGCACGGCTGGTTGGGTTGTGTTTCGGAGGACGCATGGCTTTCAACCTTCGTCTCTCCTAAGCCCGTACGGGAGTTGTAGCGATGAGACAAGATAGTAGCTACTAAAACAATTGGATACCACAAAATTGGGGAGAAAAAGGGGTAAAATTTAAATAAAAGAATAAAAAAAGCATTGAGTGGGTAGCTAGGTGGGTAGCTAAATACTTAAAACGGGTGAGTACTTGACAAAAAAATAGCATTGTTGAGGAGACGGACACAGAGGAGCGTTTATATTATAAGGTTGAACGCGGCTGCCCGCCTGCTTGCCTCTTCCACTTACCCCCCCCAAAAAAACAAGAACAAGAATGAAAACAGTGAATAAAAGGGGCAAACTGTGATTGGTATATACATCGTTGGGGCTTTTAATGAATTACATACACCCTACCCTATTGATCTGGTGTTGTTTGATGTACTGGACCGTATGCACTTCCCTCTGTAGGGCCTTGTGGTCAGAGGCCGAGCAGTTGACATAGCAGGCAGTGATGCAACCATGTATTTCTAGTGATGGTGAACTATAAGAGAGAGGGGACTAAGGCTAGCTAAGACTAACCTGCTGCTGAGAGAGAGGACTAGGGCTAGCTAAGACTAACATGCTGCTGAGAGAGGGGACTAAGGCTAGCTAAGACTAACATGCTGCTGAGAGAGGGGACTAAGGCTAGCTAAGACTAACCTGCTGCTGAGAGAGAGGACTAAGGCTAGCTAAGACTAACCTGCTGCTGAGAGAGGGGACTAAGGCTAGCTAAGACTAACCTGCTGCTGAGAGAGGGGACTAGGGCTAGCTAAGACTAACATGCTGCTGAGAGAGGGGACTAAGGCTAGCTAAGACTAACATGCTGATGAGAAAGGGGACTAAGGCTAGCTAAGACTAACATGCTGCTGAGAGAGGGGACTAAGGCTAGCTAAGACTAACATGCTGCTGAGAGAGGGGACTAGGGCTAGCTAAGACTAACCTGCTGCTGAGAGAGAGGACTAGGGCTAGCTAAGACTAAGCTGCTGCTGAGAGAGAGGACTAAGGCTAGCTAAGACTAAGCTGCTGCTGAGAGAGAGGACTAAGGCTAGCTAAGACTAACCTGCTGCTGAGAGAGAGGACTAGGGCTAGCTAAGACTAACCTGCTGCTGACGGGACTAAGGCTAGCTAAGACTAACATGCTGCTGAGAGAGAGGACTAAGGCTAGCTAAGACTAACCTGCTGCTGACGGGACTAAGGCTAGCTAAGACTAACATGCTGCTGAGAGAGAGGACTAAGGCTAGCTAAGACTAACCTGCTGCTGAGAGAGAGGACTAAGGCTAGCTAAGACTAACCTGCTGCTGACGGGACTAAGGCTAGCTAAGACTAACATGCTGCTGAGAGAGAGGACTAGGGCTAGCTAAGACTAACCTGCTGCTGACGGGACTAAGGCTAGCTAAGACTAACCTGCTGCTGATGGGACTAAGGCTAGCTAAGACTAACATGCTGCTGAGAGAGAGGACTAAGGCTAGCTAAGACTAACCTGCTGCTGACGGGACTAAGGCTAGCTAAGACTAACATGCTGCTGAGAGAGAGGACTAGGGCTAGCTAAGACTAACCTGCTGCTGACGGGACTAAGGCTAGCTAGCTAAGACTAACCTGCTGCTGATGGGACTAAGGCTAGCTAAGACTAACATGCTGCTGAGAGAGAGGACTAGGGCTAGCTAAGACTAACCTGCTGCTGACGGGACTAAGGCTAGCTAAGACTAACCTGCTGCTGATGGGACTAAGGCTAGCTAAGACTAACATGCTGCTGAGAGAGAGGACTAAGGCTAGCTAAGACTAACCTGCTGCTGACGGGACTAAGGCTAGCTAAGACTAACATGCTGCTGAGAGAGAGGACTAAGGCTAGCTAAGACTAACCTGCTGCTGACGGGACTAAGGCTAGCTAAGACTAACATGCTGCTGAGAGAGAGGACTAAGGCTAGCTAAGACTAACCTGCTGCTGACGGGACTAAGGCTAGCTAAGACTAACATGCTGCTGAGAGAGAGGACTAAGGCTAGCTAAGACTAACCTGCTGCTGACGGGACTAAGGCTAGCTAAGACTAACATGCTGCTGAGAGAGAGGACTAAGGCTAGCTAAGACTAACCTGCTGCTGACGGGACTAAGGCTAGCTAAGACTAACATGCTGCTGAGAGAGAGGACTAAGGCTAGCTAAGACTAACCTGCTGCTGACGGGACTAAGGCTAGCTAAGACTAACATGCTGCTGAGAGAGAGGACTAAGGCTAGCTAAGACTAACATGCTGCTGAGAGAGAGGACTAGGGCTAGCTAAGACTAACCTGCTGCTGAGAAAGGGGACTAAGGCTAGCTAAGACTAACATGCTGCTGAGAGAGAGGACTAGTTAAAACTAACCTGCTGAGAGAGAGAGAGAGAGACAGAGAGAGAGAGACAGAGAGAGAGACAGAGAGAGACAGAGAGTCACCACCTATTCAAACACATGCTGCTGTTACAGAGCCTGGCAGGGTGGTAAGAAGCTTGGTGTTTTTATGTTAAAGGGGCGATCTGAAGTTTGCTTATGAGATTGAATTCTTGGGAGGTGTGTATTGTGTAAATACATACGTGTGTGTGTGTGTGTTTAGCCAATAACAGCAGTGTGCGTGGTCCAACCCCAGACTGAGTGGACGTCAGAGGGTGGTGCGAATGGCCCAGTACCTCACAGTGATGTTTTACACCGGCTCTATTCGGCACACGTGACAAATAAACTTTGATTTGATTCGATGACTGGATCTGAGAGAGGAGAGTGTCATGCGTCAGTCGCAGTGTTGGTCTGGGTGATTGACAGGTGACTGACCTCGCTGAAGCACTTCCTGAGAGAGGGCGGGACTTCCCCGTCCACCGCCCGAAGCACGGCCTCCATGTCATCCCGCGCCGCATAGCCACCCGACTCACTGGCAAACAGGCTGAAGAGGTCTGTGGAGAGACACACAGTTAGTTCATCCCGGCAGGCAGGCTGGTCTCATCATCACTGCAGGCAGGCTGGTCTCATCATCACTGCAGGCAGGCTGGTCTTATCATCCCTGCAGGCGGGCTGGTCTTATCATCCCTGCAGGCGGGCTGGTCTTATCATCCCTGCAGGCAGGCTGGTCTTATCATCCCTGCAGGCAGGCTGGTCTTATCATCCCTGCAGGCAGGCTGGTCTTATCATCCCTGCAGGCAGGCTGGTCTTATCATCCCTGCAGGCAGGCTGGTCTTATCATCCCTGCAGGCAGGCTGGTCTTATCATCCCTGCAGGCAGGCTGGTCTTATCATCCCTGCAGGCAGGCTGGTCTTATCATCCTTGCAGGCAGGCTGGTCTTATCATCCTTGCAGGCAGGCTGGTCTTATCATCCCTGCAGGCAGGCTGGTCTTATCATCACTGCAGGCAGGCTGGTCTTATCATCCCTGCAGGCAGGCTGGTCTTATCATCCCTGCAGGCAGGCTGGTCTTATCATCCCTGCAGGCAGGATGGTCTTATCATCCCTGCAGGCAGGATGGTCTTATCATCCCTGCAGGCAGGCTGGTCTTATCATCCCTGCAGGCAGGCTGGTCTTATCATCCCTGCAGGCAGGCTGGTCTTATCATCCCTGCAGGCGGGCTGGTCTTATCATCCCTGCAGGCGGGCTGGTCTTATCATCCCTGCAGGCGGGCTGGTCTTATCATCCCTGCAGGCAGGCTGGTCTTATCATCCCTGCAGGCAGGCTGGTCTTATCATCCCTGCAGGCAGGCTGGTCTTATCATCCCTGCAGGCAGGCTGGTCTTATCATCCCTGCAGGCGGGCTGGTCTTATCATCCCGGCAGGCGGGCTGGTCTTATCATCCCGGCAGGCGGGCTGGTCTTATCAGCCCGGCAGGCAGGATGGTCTTATCATCCCTGCAGGCAGGCTGGTCTTATCATCCCTGCAGGCAGGCTGGTCTTATCATCCCGGCAGGCAGGCTGGTCTTATCATCCCTGCAGGCAGGCTGGTCTTATCATCCCTGCAGGCAGGATGGTCTTATCATCCCTGCAGGCAGGCTGGTCTTATCATCCCTGCAGGCAGGCTGGTCTTATCATCCCTGCAGGCAGGCTGGTCTTATCATCCCTGCAGGCGGGCTGGTCTTATCATCCCTGCAGGCAGGCTGGTCTTATCATCCCTGCAGGCAGGCTGGTCTTATCATCCCTGCAGGCAGGCTGGTCTTATCATCCCTGCAGGCAGGCTGGTCTTATCATCCCTGCAGGCAGGCTGGTCTTATCATCCCTGCAGGCAGGCTGGTCTTATCATCCCTGCAGGCAGGCTGGTCTTATCATCCCTGCAGGCAGGCTGGTCTTATCATCCCTGCAGGCAGGCTGGTCTTATCAGCCCGGCAGGCAGGATGGTCTTATCAGCCCGGCAGGCAGGATGGTCTTAGTCCTGGCCTTGGCTCTCTGCTGCCTCACACACATCAATTCCAAACATCACTCAGAGAGAGAACCTGCGGGGAGAGAGGAGGAAGAGAGAGAAGAGCAGGAGAGAGAAGAGCAGGAGAGAGAAGAGCAGGAGAGGGAAGAGAAGAGATCGCGGGGGAGAGAGAAGAGCAGGAGAGAGAAGAGAAGAGATCGCGGGGGAGAGAGAAGAGCAGGAGAGGGAAGAGAAGAGATCGCGGGGAGAGAGAAGAGCAGGAGAGAGAAGAGAAGAGATCGCGGGGGAGAGAGAAGAGCAGGAGAGAGAAGAGAAGAGATCGCGGGGGGAGAGAGAAGAGCAGGAGAGAGAAGAGAAGAGATCGCGGGGGAGAGAGAAGAGCAGGAGAGAGAAGAGAAGAGATCGCGGGGGAGAGAGAAGAGCAGGAGAGAGAAGAGAAGAGATCGCGGGGGAGAGAGAAGAGCAGGAGAGAGAAGAGAAGAGATCGCGGGGGAGAGAGAAGAGCAGGAGAGAGAAGAGAAGAGATCGCGGGGGAGAGAGAAGAGCAGGAGAGAGAAGAGAAGAGATCGCGGGGAGAGAGAAGAGCAGGAGAGAGAAGAGAAGAGATCGCGGGGGAGAGAGAAGAGCAGGAGAGAGAAGAGAAGAGATCGCGGGGGAGAGAGAAGAGCAGGAGAGAGAAGAGAAGAGATCGCGGGGGGAGAGAGAAGAGCAGGAGAGAGAAGAGAAGAGATCGCGGGGAGAGAGAAGAGCAGGAGAGAGAAGAGAAGAGATCGCGGGGGAGAGAGAAGAGCAGGAGAGAGAAGAGAAGAGATCGCGGGGGAGAGAGAAGAGCAGGAGAGAGAAGAGAAGAGATCGCGGGGGAGAGAGAAGAGCAGGAGAGAGAAGAGAAGAGATCGCGGGGGAGAGAGAAGAGAAGGAGAGAGAAGAGAAGAGATCGCGGGGGAGAGAGAAGAGCAGGAGAGAGAAGAGAAGAGATGGTGGGGGAGAGAAAAGAGGGCGGGGGAGAGAGAAGAGATCGCGGGGGAGAGAGAAGAGGGCAGGGAGAGAGCGGGAACATACACTTGGCCTTCTCCCCATCTCGTCCTCTGGTCAGCAGCACCAGGCCAATAATGAGGTTGTTGAAGTGCAGTCCTTTAAAGGTGCCTCCAAACGAGTTGTAGATCACCTGCAGGGAGAGAACAGAGAGAGAAAAGGAAGACGGTGTTAACATATCTAGAAATATGCCATTAGACAGATCCCAGTTGAGGGGAGGCAGGTAGCCTAGCGGTTAGAGCGTTGGGCCAGTAACCAAAAGGTTGCTGGTTTGAATCCACGAGCTGGCAAGGTGGGGGGAAAAAAACTGCCGTTCTGCCCTTGAACAAGGCAGTTAAACCCCACCACTAGGATCGGAAACTTTCCAGTCCATTTACTGAAATTTTCCCTGAGAAGTTAAGCCCTGGAATTTGGGTAATTTTGCTTAAATGCATTTTTAAAATTAAAAAAAAAAAAAGTTAGTTTATAACTGTGAACCTTTTTTTGTGGGATACAAATAAGGCAATTCTAGGTCTTGTGGCATATTTCGGTTAAACTATCCCCAATTCAATAGAATTGTAACCCTCTACATGCACAGTGCTGAGTCCATCACATGCACAGCTGATTCTCAAGATCTTGCACCCTAATGAGATGCTATTATAGAGACTATACACTACTACACTGTCTGAGCCAAGAACTACATGCTTTCTGGTAAGATTGGATGCCATTAGACAGATCCCAATACTGGGTGGGGTGAATATATTTTATACAACATACTTTATTTTTTGTTAACTAGTAAATTGTAGCCAACAGTAAAGTGTGTTTAAATAATTTCTAACTTGTTAAAAATGTCTGCTAGTTAGTGTTTGCTACCATGTGGGTTTTAGTTTGCTTGAGCCTGCTAACTGAGGAGTTTTAATTAGATGCTGTCAAGATGCTGCCTAGAAGATCAGCATCCCAGAGTCGCCTCTTCACTGTTGACGTTGAGACTGGACAGAGGAACTCTGCCTAGAAGGCCAACATCCCGGAGTCACCTCTTCACTGTTGACGTTGAGACTGGACAGAGGAACTCTGCCTAGAAGGCCAGCATCCCGGAGTCGCCTCTTCACTGTTGACGTTGAGACTGGACAGAGGAACTCTGCCTAGAAGGCCAGCATCCCGGAGTCGCCTCTTCACTGTTGACGTTGAGACTGGTGTTTTGTGGGTACTATTTAATGAAGCTGCCAGTTGAGGACTTGTGAGGCGTCTGATCGCTTATTGATGTCACTTCTTAAATCCACTTCAAAATCAGGGGAGGAGGGGTTCTACAAAGCTAAAATATTGAATTGTTTTAGGATGGTCATACCAAAGATCATATAGAAATTTGATTCAGAATTTTAGGTATATAAAAAAAAAATACAAATTATTAGATAAAATATATAATTTGGCCTTTACAACTATAGCTCATAGAAACACATTGAACAACATTCATAATTGGGGAAAAAGACAGTCAAAAAATAAATCATAAAGAATAAAATGTTGAAGTGTTTGTCCATATCGAGGAGATAAAAGAATGCTCGGGAAATATTTGTGTTTTTGTACACATAATTAACCGTTTGTTTTGTTGGCATAAAAACTACCGCCATTAATTTGTATGGGATACCTTCAGACAAGTCCCATGAGACTAGTGTGTGTGTGAGTGTGTGGGGGGGGGGGGGGGTCGTGTTCGTGAGGGTCTCCCCTTTCCCCTGTCTGACGATTGCAACCACCCACCTCTTCGATATGACTGAAATTGGTACATTGTGTGTGTGTGTGTGTGTGTGAGAGAGAGTGTGAGAGACTGGATGTCGTCCCTTTTGCCACTACTTTAGTGCTTCCTGGGTGCCTGGGGCGTGAGAGGTGACTGTACAGCAGCATCACAAATGGCACCCTGTTCCCTATATAGTGCACTACTTCAGACCAGGCTCTGATCAACAGTAGTGCACTAAGTGAAGAGAGGTGCCATTTGGGAGGTAGTCTGTGGGTCTGTCCCCACAGCCAGCCATAGCCATACAGTGGCTGTGTTACAGTGAAGCACACTATACGGGGCGGCAGGGTAGCCTAGTGGTTAGAGCGTTGGACTAGTAACCGAAAGGTTGCAAGTTCGAATCCCCGAGCAGACAAGGTACAAATCTGTCGTTCTGCCCTTGAACAGGCAGTTAACCCACTGTTCCTAGGCAGTCATTGAAAATAAGAATTGGTTCTTAACTGACTTGCCTTGTTAAATAAAGGTAAAAAATAAATAAATAAAAACACACTTTTGAGAGGCGTCGCCCCGGTGATGATTGCCCTTGAAGTCTGTGTTAACGTACCACTTCAACATCGTCACATTACCTCTGGTTATTCCACACCATGGTTAAAAGGCCCATTCCATGATTTTGGAATGAGATGTTCGTCGAGCAGGTGCCCACATACTTTTGACCATGTAGAGTACAGTGCCTTGCGAAAGTATTCTGCCCCCTTGAACTTTGTGACCTTTTGCCACAATTCAGGCTTCAAACATAAAGATATAAAACTGTATTTTTTTGTGAAGAATCAACAACAAGTGGGACACAATCATGAAGTGGAACGACATTTATTGGATATTTCAAACTTTTTTAACAAATCAAAAACTGAAAAATTGGGCGTGCAAAATTATTTAGCCCCCTTAAGTTAATACTTTGTAGCGCCACCTTTTGCTGCGATTACAGCTGTAAGTCGCTTGGGGGTATGTCTCTATCAGTTTTGCACATCGAGAGACTGAAGTTCAAGGGGGCCGAATACTCTCGCAAGGCACTGTATATAGGCTTCCTTCATCAGAATGTATTGATAATTCATGGATTCACATCACTAACAGAACAGAGAGACTCCACACACACAGAGGGTCCACTAATCACAGTGACGGCCCCAAGGAGGGCCCCAGTGTTCCACTAATCACAGTGACGTAGCGGCCCCAAGGAGGGCCCCAGTGGTCCACTAATCACAGTGACGGAGCGGCCCCAAGGAGGGCCCCAGTGGTCCACTAATCACAGTGACGGCCCCAAGTAGGGCCCCAGTGGTCCACTAATCACAGTGACGGCCCCAAGTAGGGCCCCAGTGGTCCACTAATCACAGTGACGTAGCGTCCCCAAGGACACAGTGACGGAGCGGCCCCAAGGAGGGCCCCAGTGGTCCACTAATCACAGTGACAGAGCGGCCCCAAGGACACAGTGACGGAGCGGCCCCAAGGAGGGCCCCAGTGGTCCACTAATCACAGTGACGGAGCGGCCCTTGTGGTCCACTAATCACAGTGATGTAGTGGCCCCTCGAAGGGCCCTGCTGTCAGGCCTAGCGATGGACACAGCCTGGGGGTTTCTTACTGCCCTGGCCTGAGCCTGATGGGCCCAAAATAAAACAACTACACTCCTTAGTTATACCTTCAAAACACACGCACACAGCCTTTTAGAGAAGCTAGGTATATGGTCCACTTCCTCTGACTCACACGTTATGGGAAACAAACATGTATTAAATAAAACCAGAGAGTGACGAGGCTACAGCTCCTCCCCAGAATCTCTCCGTCTACCACCACGTACGGCTGAGAGGCTTTTAATCCCACACGGTGAATCTGACTCGCTGCCGTCTCCCTGGTAAAAGACAAATATAAATAATAACAATGTCTGCCTTTCTGCCTGTTTGAACACTAGAGCCCTATGGGTCCTGGTCAAAAGTAGGGAAGGGAATAGGATGCAAAATGTTGCAGACTCTGCTGAAAAGTCCTCCTATAGTAAAGGCACTAGCAGAATCTCCTGTTAATTTATTGATTAAGAATCAAGCAGAAGTGCCCTTAATTTTTTTATCCAAATCAATACCCATGTTTCCTGGGATAGCTATTGAACATGTTGGAATGAACATGTGGACATTAAGTTTATTTTTATACTTTTGTTTCTTGTTGCTGGATATGTGGATACAAACATGCTGATCGAAATTAATTTTTCTCCCGATTTTTCAACAAAACAACCGGATTGCGGTTTTGATTGAATATGGTCAAGACTGTTTCAATGGAATGCCACTTTCAAGCCCCAGCATACTGACTAGACCGGGGACGTGCACATGTTGACTTCATCCATCCACACCAGACACAAAATCAGGACAGGAAATATCAAAAACAAACTCTAAACCAACTACAATAATTTGGGACCAGGTCGAAACACATGAAACATTCATGACCATTTAGCTAGCTAGCTTGTTGTTGCTAGCTAGCTTGTTGTTGCTAGCTTGTTGTTGCTAGCTAGCGTGTTGTTGCTAGCTAGCGTGTTGTTGCTAGCTAGCGTGTTGTTGCTAGCAAGCGTGTTGTTGCTGGCAAGCGTGTTGTTGCTGGCAAGCGTGTTGTTGCTAGCTAGCGTGTTGTTGCTAGCTAGCTTGTTGTTGCTAGCTCTTTTAGAATAGAACCAAGTTGTATTTTAGCGCCCGGCTACGCTGACGCTCACGAGAAATTTGGATGAAATGATAGAATAACCTTGGTTCATGGTCAGCATGTTAAGGCTCGGTTTCTACACTGACCAAGCATTTTTTCCACTTCCTCAAAAGAAATGTCCACAGCAGAATAGGCCTATGTCAATCCCCTTTGATGACTCAGTCACTGCCTTTGACATACACAGTACAAACACAACTAGTGTTTATTCACTGATAAAGTCAGTCAGGTGGCATGTGTGTGTGTGTGTGTGTGTGTGTGTGTGTGTGTGTGTGTGTGTGTGTGTGTGAAATTGGGAATAGGCATTTTCACAGTATGGGTAGAGCTTCTTTCAGCCAAACACAACAGAAACCAGAGCAGGAAGACAGAGCCTCTGATGGGGAAAGTGGAATTAGAAATGTTTGAACTACCAACTGGGGAAATGCATTAAACCAGCTAGCTACAGTATAAACGGTGGTAGCCTATAACAACAAGTCACTGTGGTCAAGAACACAGATACAATGTGTGCATCCAAAAATGGCTATTCCCTATATACTACACTGACCAGGGCCCTGGTCAAAAGTAGTGCACTACCCTATGGGCCCTGGTCAAAAGTAGTGCACTACCCTATGGGCCCTGGTCAAAAGTAGTGCACTACCCTATGGGCCCTGGTCAAAAGTAGTGCACTACATAAGGAATAGAGTGCCATTTGGGATGCACAAAAATGACTGAGGGTCAATCTCAACAGGCTGAAAGCATGTCCACCACCGAGTTGAAGTAAGCCTCAAGGAGTGGATCTCCGAGCCAATGTCCTGTTATGTTATGTCATCTCGTCTCACTGTAACGTCATACAGATGCTTGTAAACGGGACATTTTAAAGCCCAGGAGTCACACCTGGACTGGGGAGGTGGGAGGAGTCACACCTGGACTGGGGAGGTGGGAGGAGTCACCACACCTGGACTGGGGAGGTGAGAGGAGTCACCACACCTGGACTGGGGAGGTGGGAGGAGTCACCACACCTGGACTGGGGAGGTGAGAGGAGTCACCACACCTGGACTGGGGAGGTGGGAGGAGTCACCACACCTGGACTGGGGAGGTGAGAGGAGTCACCACACCTGGACTGGGGAGGTGTGAGGAGTCACCACACCTGGACTGGGGAGGTGAGAGGAGTCACCACACCTGGACTGGGGAGGTGAGAGGAGTCACCACACCTGGACTGGGGAGGTGAGAGGAGTCACCACACCTGGACTGGGGAGGTGAGAGGAGTCACCACACCTGGACTGGGGAGGTGAGAGGAGTCACACCTGGACTGGGGAGGTGGGAGGAGTCACCACACCTGGACTGGGGAGGTGAGAGGAGTCACCACACCTGGACTGGGGAGGTGAGAGGAGTCACCACACCTGGACTGGGGAGGTGAGAGGAGTCACCACACCTGGACTGGGGAGGTGAGAGGAGTCACCACACCTGGACTGGGGAGGTGAGAGGAGTCACCACACCTGGACTGGGGAGGTGAGAGGAGTCACCACACCTGGACTGGGGAGGTGGGAGGAGTCACCACACCTGGACTGGGGAGGTGGGAGGAGTCACCACACCTGGACTGGGGAGGTGAGAGGAGTCACCACACCTGGACTGGGGAGGTGGGAGGAGTCACCACACCTGGACTGGGGAGGTGAGAGGAGTCACCACACCTGGACTGGGGAGGTGGGAGGAGTCACCACACCTGGACTGGGGAGGTGAGAGGAGTCACCACACCTGGACTGGGGAGGTGAGAGGAGTCACCACACCTGGACTGGGGAGGTGAGAGGAGTCACCACACCTGGACTGGGGAGGTGAGAGGAGTCACCACACCTGGACTGGGGAGGTGAGAGGAGTCACCACACCTGGACTGGGGAGGTGAGAGGAGTCACCACACCTGGACTGGGGAGGTGAGAGGAGTCACCACACCTGGACTGGGGAGGTGAGAGGAGTCACCACACCTGGACTGGGGAGGTGGGAGGAGTCACCACACCTGGACTGGGGAGGTGAGAGGAGTCACCACACCTGGACTGGGGAGGTGAGAGGAGTCACACCTGGACTGGGGAGGTGAGAGGAGTCACCACACCTGGACTGGGGAGGTGGGAGGAGTCACCACACCTGGACTGGGGAGGTGAGAGGAGTCACCACACCTGGACTGGGGAGGTGGGAGGAGTCACCACACCTGGACTGGGGAGGTGAGAGGAGTCACCACACCTGGACTGGGGAGGTGAGAGGAGTCACCACACCTGGACTGGGGAGGTGAGAGGAGTCACCACACCTGGACTGGGGAGGTGAGAGGAGTCACCACACCTGGACTGGGGAGGTGAGAGGAGTCACCACACCTGGACTGGGGAGGTGAGAGGAGTCACCACACCTGGACTGGGGAGGTGAGAGGAGTCACCACACCTGGACTGGGGAGGTGAGAGGAGTCACCACACCTGGACTGGGGAGGTGGGAGGAGTCACCACACCTGGACTGGGGAGGTGAGAGGAGTCACCACACCTGGACTGGGGAGGTGGGAGGAGTCACCACACCTGGACTGGGGAGGTGAGAGGAGTCACCACACCTGGACTGGGGAGGTGAGAGGAGTCACCCCTGGACTGGGGAGGTGAGAGGAGTCACCCCTGGACTGGGGAGGTGAGAGGAGTCACCCCTGGACTGGGGAGGTGAGAGGAGTCACCCCTGGACTGGGGAGGTGAGAGGAGTCACCCCTGGACTGGGGAGGTGAGAGGAGTCACCACACCTGGACTGGGGAGGTGAGAGGAGTCACCACACCTGGACTGGGGAGGTGAGAGGAGTCACACCTGGACTGGGGAGGTGGGAGGAGTCACCACACCTGGACTGGGGAGGTGAGAGGAGTCACCACACCTGGACTGGGGAGGTGGGAGGAGTCACCACACCTGGACTGGGGAGGTGAGAGGAGTCACCACACCTGGACTGGGGAGGTGAGAGGAGTCACCACACCTGGACTGGGGAGGTGAGAGGAGTCACCACACCTGGACTGGGGAGGTGAGAGGAGTCACACCTGGACTGGGGAGGTGGGAGGAGTCACCACACCTGGACTGGGGAGGTGAGAGGAGTCACACCTGGACTGGGGAGGTGAGAGGAGTCACCACACCTGGACTGGGGAGGTGAGAGGAGTCACACCTGGACTGGGGAGGTGAGAGGAGTCACCACACCTGGACTGGGGAGGTGAGAGGAGTCACCACACCTGGACTGGGGAGGTGAGAGGAGTCACCACACCTGGACTGGGGAGGTGGGAGGAGTCACCACACCTAGACTGGGGAGGTGAGAGGAGTCACCACACCTGGACTGGGGAGGTGAGAGGAGTCACCACACCTGGACTGGGGAGGTGAGAGGAGTCACCACACCTGGACTGGGGAGGTGAGAGGAGTCACCACACCTGGACTGGGGAGGTGAGAGGAGTCACCACACCTGGACTGGGGAGGTGAGAGGAGTCACCACACCTGGACTGGGGAGGTGAGAGGAGTCACCACACCTGGACTGGGGAGGTGAGAGGAGTCACCACACCTGGACTGGGGAGGTGGGAGGAGTCACCACACCTGGACTGGGGAGGTGAGAGGAGTCACCACACCTGGACTGGGGAGGTGAGAGGAGTCACACCTGGACTGGGGAGGTGAGAGGAGTCACCACACCTGGACTGGGGAGGTGGGAGGAGTCACCACACCTGGACTGGGGAGGTGAGAGGAGTCACCACACCTGGACTGGGGAGGTGAGAGGAGTCACCACACCTGGACTGGGGAGGTGAGAGGAGTCACCACACCTGGACTGGGGAGGTGAGAGGAGTCACCACACCTGGACTGGGGAGGTGAGAGGAGTCACCACACCTGGACTGGGGAGGTGAGAGGAGTCACCACACCTGGACTGGGGAGGTGAGAGGAGTCACACCTGGACTGGGGAGGTGAGAGGAGTCACCACACCTGGACTGGGGAGGTGAGAGGAGTCACCACACCTGGACTGGGGAGGTGAGAGGAGTCACCACACCTGGACTGGGGAGGTGGGAGGAGTCACCACACCTAGACTGGGGAGGTGGGAGGAGTCACCACACCTGGACTGGGGAGGTGAGAGGAGTCACCACACCTGGACTGGGGAGGTGAGAGGAGTCACCACACCTGGACTGGGGAGGTGAGAGGAGTCACCACACCTGGACTGGGGAGGTGAGAGGAGTCACCACACCTGGACTGGGGAGGTGAGAGGAGTCACCACACCTGGACTGGGGAGGTGAGAGGAGTCACACCTGGACTGGGGAGGTGGGAGGAGTCACCACACCTGGACTGGGGAGGTGAGAGTAGTCACCCCTGGACTGGGGAGGTGAGAGTAGTCACCCCTGGACTGGGGAGGTGGGAGGAGTCACCACACCTGGACTGGGGAGGTGAGAGTAGTCACCCCTGGACTGGGGAGGTGAGAGTAGTCACCCCTGGACTGGGGAGGTGAGAGTAGTCACACCTGGACTGGGGAGGTGGGAGGAGTCACACCTGGACTGGGGAGGTGGGAGTAGTCACCACACCTGGACTGGGGAGGTGAGAGGAGTCACCACACCTGGACTGGGGAGGTGAGAGGAGTCACACCTGGACTGGGGAGGTGAGAGGAGTCACCACACCTGGACTGGGGAGGTGAGAGGAGTCACCACACCTGGACTGGGGAGGTGAGAGGAGTCACACCTGGACTGGGGAGGTGAGAGGAGTCACCACACCTGGACTGGGGAGGTGGGAGGAGTCACCACACCTAGACTGGGGAGGTGGGAGGAGTCACCACACCTGGACTGGGGAGGTGAGAGGAGTCACCACACCTGGACTGGGGAGGTGAGAGGAGTCACCACACCTGGACTGGGGAGGTGAGAGGAGTCACCACACCTGGACTGGGGAGGTGAGAGGAGTCACCACACCTGGACTGGGGAGGTGAGAGGAGTCACCACACCTGGACTGGGGAGGTGAGAGGAGTCACACCTGGACTGGGGAGGTGGGAGGAGTCACCACACCTGGACTGGGGAGGTGAGAGTAGTCACCCCTGGACTGGGGAGGTGAGAGTAGTCACCCCTGGACTGGGGAGGTGGGAGGAGTCACCACACCTGGACTGGGGAGGTGAGAGTAGTCACCCCTGGACTGGGGAGGTGAGAGTAGTCACACCTGGACTGGGGAGGTGGGAGGAGTCACACCTGGACTGGGGAGGTGGGAGTAGTCACCACACCTGGACTGGGGAGGTGAGAGGAGTCACCACACCTGGACTGGGGAGGTGAGAGGAGTCACCACACCTGGACTGGGGAGGTGAGAGTAGTCACACCTGGACTGGGGAGGTGGGAGGAGTCACACCTGGACTGGGGAGGTGGGAGTAGTCACCACACCTGGACTGGGGAGGTGAGAGGAGTCACCACACCTGGACTGGGGAGGTGAGAGGAGTCACCACACCTGGACTGGGGAGGTGAGAGGAGTCACCCCTGGACTGGGGAGGTGAGAGTAGTCACACCTGGACTGGGGAGGTGGGAGGAGTCACACCTGGACTGGGGAGGTGGGAGTAGTCACCACACCTGGACTGGGGAGGTGAGAGGAGTCACCACACCTGGACTGGGGAGGTGAGAGGAGTCACCACACCTGGACTGGGGAGGTGAGAGGAGTCACACCTGGACTGGGGAGGTGAGAGGAGTCACCACACCTGGACTGGGGAGGTGGGAGGAGTCACCACACCTGGACTGGGGAGGTGAGAGGAGTCACCACACCTGGACTGGGGAGGTGGGAGGAGTCACCACACCTGGACTGGGGAGGTGAGAGGAGTCACCACACCTGGACTGGGGAGGTGAGAGGAGTCACCACACCTGGACTGGGGAGGTGAGAGGAGTCACCACACCTGGACTGGGGAGGTGAGAGGAGTCACCACACCTGGACTGGGGAGGTGAGAGGAGTCACCACACCTGGACTGGGGAGGTGAGAGGAGTCACCACACCTGGACTGGGGAGGTGAGAGGAGTCACACCTGGACTGGGGAGGTGAGAGGAGTCACCACACCTGGACTGGGGAGGTGAGAGGAGTCACACCTGGACTGGGGAGGTGGGAGGAGTCACCCCTGGACTGTAGGGGTTGGGAGGTGAAAGGGACAGTCATATCCCAATTTGCTATCAGGTTGTGTCTGAAATGTGAGTGTTCTAGGTCCCAGGGGACGTACCTCTGCAACCTTCGGAGGGATCCCATCTCCCAGGACTTCTCTGTAGAAGCACTGTTGGGCCATGTAGAAGGACAGGCCACTGGTCCTCTTAAAGGCATCCTTCAGACGTTTCAACTCCACATCAGTCACTACAGAGAGGAGGATTTGGGGGAGGGGGGGTAGAAAGAGTGGAGGGGGGAGGAGAGAAAGAGAGGGGGGAGAGAGTCATCAGGCTAGAGACTAAGGTGTCCCCAACATCAGGCTAAAGACTAAGGTGTCCCTAACATCAGGCTAAAGACTAGGGTGTCCCTAACATCAGGCTAAAGACTAAGGTGTCCCTAACATCAGGCTAAAGACTAAGGTGTCCCTAACATCAGGCTAAAGACTAAGGTGTCCCCAACATCAGGCTATAGACTAAGGTGTCCCTAACATCAGGCTAAAGACTAAGGTGTCCCCAACATCAGGCTAAAGACTAAGGTGTCCCTAACATCAGGCTAAAGACTAAGGTGTCCCCAACATCAGGCTAAAGACTAAGGTGTCCCCAACATCAGGCTAAAGACTAAGGTGTCCCCGACATCAGGCTAAAGACTAAGGTGTCCCCGACATCAGGCTAAAGACTAAGGTGTCCCTAACATCAGGCTAGAGACTAAGGTGTCCCTAACATCAGGCTAAAGACTAAGGTGTCCCTAACATCAGGCTAAAGACTAAGGTGTCCCTAACATCAGGCTAAAGACTAAGGTGTCCCTAACATCAGGCTAAAGACTAGGGTGTCCCTAACATCAGGCTAAAGACTAAGGTGTCCCTAACATCAGGCTAAAGACTAAGGTGTCACAGGTCACATCCCAAATGTTTCCCTATTCCCTAGTGCACTACTGGTGGACCACAGCCCTAGGGAATAGGGTGCCAACTAACTAACAACGAGGTCATATCCTATCCGCTGCTATGGAGAGAGCGCAGGTTTCACCTTGACTAGTGAAGGTGATTAACACGTGACGGTGCCAGCTGTACGAGAGCCCCCACCAGGGCTGAGTTTCAATATGAGAGATCCCCCAACCAGGGCTGAGTTTCAGTACGAGAGCCCCCCCACCAGGGCTGAGTTTCAGTACGAGAGCCCCCCCACCAGGGCTGAGTTTCAGTACGAGAGCCCCCCCACCAGGGCTGAGTTTCAGTACGAGAGCCCCCCACCAGGGCTGAGTTTCAGTACGAGAGCCCCCCCACCAGGGCTGAGTTTCAATATGAGAGATCCCCCAACCAGGGCTGAGTTTCAGTACGAGAGCCCCCCACCAGGGCTGAGTTTCAGTACGAGAGCCCCCACCAGGGCTGAGTTTCAGTACGAGAGCCCCCCCACCAGGGCTGAGTTTCAGTACGAGAGCTCCCACCAGGGCTGAGTTTCAGTACGAGAGCCCCCACCAGGGCTGAGTTTCAGTACGAGAGCCCCCCCACCAGGGCTGAGTTTCAGTACGAGAGCCCCCCCAC